>NW_028261382.1:169589291-169824291 GCF_051295495.1 Thamnophis sirtalis
GAGAGCATAGGTTTAGCCACTTTAGATGCTCACTCCTCTATTGCCTGCCCTAGTTGTTTTGAGTAGGCCAAGAGAGACAATTTAACACATAGCTAAATCTTTACTCCCCCTTTGTAGTCTGAAGAGCCATACTTTCTGGGACTTTTTTTCCTGAATTGGCCAAGACACCAGGACTAGAATGCAAAATTAGGACCGTTCTAGTCCTGGGATATATATGGTATGTCTGGGTTTAGAGATTTCAAGAGAACTCTCCAGATCTTAAAATTGGTTTGGCCGTTTAATGTAGTTTAAAGTCAAGTTCAATGTAAGTTGAGCCTTTGGAGTTATGGCTCCATACAAAACAAGCCTAACCAAAATTCTGCAGTCGTTGAAGCCTCCAACATCTTTCAAGGGGGATGGGGGGGGTGGCGCACACACTTACATTACACTAATGCAACCTTTTTAGATTCATGTGGCATTTTTCACAGAACAGCTAAATTATAACCTTTCTGGACAGAAACCATTGGAACTAATGGAAGTAAACGTTTGATCATTGCACTACATTAGGAAATAGCTTCCAGAGGTGAATTTCCCCTTGCTTCAACCGATTACCACATCTCTGGTGTAATTATGACAGCAGGGCCCTGCTTGAATGCTTTTTGGCAGTGTTTTTAAGACCATTAACCAACTACGGTTTTGTACCTGAAAGAAGCAGGCATATCTTACATGCGAAGTGTTTTATTTGGCAGACAAGATACAGCTCCCACAATCCACACATATCTATTCTGCGTTAATTCCAAAATGTGAGCTCCTAACTTGCCTTAAAATAGACCTTACAAGAATGCTTGAAATGGCTTGCATCTGTCAACAAGTGATAAATAACATTGTGGGTGTTAAAGCTCGCCCAGAATACTGGCCTAGAAGAAACACATCAGGTTACCATTTGGTCAGCAATTTAGAGAGCATTCACAACTTTCTGAAAAAGAGTTTCACCCTATATACAGGGCGGGGCATAACCTTTTCCTAGGGGGTCACAGCAACACTTGTAATAACAACACAAATAATTCATACACCATTCGAAAGCCCATCAAAAACTGAGTTTATTGACACGATTTAATAGTCAGTATGACCACCATTAGCCCTTCGAACAGCATTCAAACGAGGTGGATAAGAACACAACAAATCTTCAAACAGTTCCGTTCGATTTTCCAGATTTTTCAACACAGTTTCCAAATTCATTCTCAAAGTTTCAACCGAAACAAATTTAACATTTAATAGCTCATTCAATTCAGTTTTTTATGGGCTTTAAAATGAGGTGTCGCGGAAGTTGTAAACTGCTGTCGATCTTGCTGTGACCCCCTAGGAAAAGGTTATGCCCCGCCCTCTGGAAAATCTGGAAAATCGAACGGAACTGTTTGAAGATTTGTTGTGTTCTTATCCACCTCATTTGAATGCTGTTCGAAGGGCTAATGGTGGTCATACTGACTATTAAATCATGTCAATAAACTCAGTTTTTGATGGGCTTTCGAATGGTGTATGAATTATTTGTGTTGTTATTGCAAGTGTTGCTGTGACCCCCTAGGAAAAGGTTATGCCCCGCCCTGTATATATATATATTTATATATTTACTGGTATGATATTCATTATCAATGGAACTACATGCATATTATTGAACTGGTACCTGTAAACCTCAAGCATTATATGGCACATAATTACTTAAAGGACAACAAAAAATCCCAGCAATTATTTTTATTTTAGGTGAGAATTTTATCTAAAGTATTTTGCAAATTCCAGAATTATGGGGGGGGGGGGGGAGAAATTAGAGATTCCGGGATTGGGCGGCCTATAAATTTAATGAATGAATGAATGAATGAATGAAATATAATAAATAATATTTATTAAAATTTCATTTACTATATTTAATAATATATTTGTTATATTTAATAATAGATTTATTATATTTAATAATAGGTTTGAATTTGTGTTTATTTGTATGCCGCCCTTTTCCCTGGGGGGACTCAGGGCGGCTCACAATCAAAAGGAAGGGGGGAAACAGACTTTTACATATAGACAGTACATAATTAAAACGCAACATTCATACCATTCGGGCGGGTCACAATCTTTAGCCCCAGGCCTGACGGGATAGCCAGATTCTAAGGGCTGTGCGGAAGGTCTGGAGGGTGGTGAGGGTACGAAGCTCCACGGGGAGATCGTTCCATTGGGTCAGGGCAACCACCGAGAAGGCTCTCCTCCGCGTGGTGGCCAGTCGGCATTGGCCAGCGGATGGAACTCGGAGGAGGCCTAAACGGTGAGATCTAATGGGTCGTGTGGAGGTGATCGGCAGTAGGCGGTCTCCCAAGATTTATTATAGTTATAATAAATAAAATGTATTACATTCCATAAGGCCCAGTTTCATATGGTGGTTCAGGCATCAAGTAGAAAGCTGTAGATCTTAAGTTCTACTCTTGACTTCACTACAAAGCCATCTGGGTGACTTTGGGCCATTCTCTTTGTCTCAGCCCTAAGAAAGCTTTTCTGAAAAATCTTGTCAAGAAAACTGCAAGGGATTGTCCAGGCAGTCTCCAAGAATCAGACAGGATTAAACAGATGGGGAAAAAAATACAGTACAGTACATTGACATATCTTGCTGCCAGTCTTTTCCATCTAGATGTATTAGGATCTGTCTTTAAAATTTCCAGCTGGAAATTTTACTGATACTGTAACTTGCAAAATTTTAAGTTGGGCAGTTTGAGTTAAGGAAACAGAAATAGATATTGTTACATCTCGCAATCTGCATCCAATCAGTGATAAGCAAAAGTTTCGCCTATGCTATATTCATGAATAAAATAACCAGAAATAAAATTTATTTTAATTGATCCAACTTGTACAGACAGACTGACAGAATTGTTCCGGGCCTTGTTCCCTGCTTTGCTTCTACAAGTCCATTGGCAATTATGATATTTATATTGATTCAATATCTATAATTACATATACATATCCTTTCTCTTGCCAAAACTATTCCCAATGAAAGCATTAGTTTTCTGTATGGTAAGGCACATTTGTTTATCATTTTAAGGAGATTATGGTTCTGCATTGTTTAAAACCTCTAGCCTAAAGGTTATTCCAATTTTCCAGAGAATTTTTAATCAGGGGTAGAATATAAACATTGCTATTAAAGTTTTTAAAAAAATTCAGAACATTCTCTGAATTTCCCCTGTAAAAGAGCTGTTTAGTCTCATGGAATGAAAAAATGCAATTTACTAAAGAACGTCTGGGACAAAAAAAAAGTCACTTATGTACTTAGCTAGAAATTCTTTTCTTCAGAAAGGACATAGTGGGAAAGTTTTGCAATTGTGAAAGTCGTTTAAGAAAGTGCAATTTGACTCTTTATTGTATCAAACCACGTTGTTACTTTAAAACCACTTGTAATGAGGATCAGGTTGTACAAAGTAGGTTGAAACACATATCCTTGAACACCAGCATCTAACCCTGAAAAAAGGAAAGGAGAAACTTGTTACAGCATTTTCCATCTGCCATAACAATCTACCCTCCCCCAGAACACAGCAGAATTGTAGCGTGGCACGACAAAACCGCGCTCGTCAAAATAGCGGTGATAAAATCTCATCGCTAAAGCCGCGACGTCATCACCGCCGCGACAACAGCGCGGCAACAGAAGGGCGCTTTAAAACGGCGCCGCGGCAGAAAGCCAATTTCAATTAAGGTAAGGGTTAGGATTAGGTTTAGGGGTTTGTTTTAGGGTTAGGTTTAGGGTTAGGTTTAGGGTCAGGTTTAGGGTCAGGTTTAGGGTCAGGTTTAGGGTCAGGTTTAGGGTCATGGTTAGGGTTATAGTTAGGGTTAGGTTTAGGGTTAGGTTTAGGGTTAGATTTAGGGTTAGGTTTAGGGTTAGGTTAGGGTTAGGGTTAGGGTTAGGGTTAGGGTTAGGGTACTGAGTGCTTGGGATTGCGCAGATTTGCCCTCCGCGATTATGTCATCGCGGTAGGGTCGCGTTTTTCCTTAGCGCTTTGAACGGCGCGAATTAGTCTTCACGCTTATGTCTTCGCGGATAAGGGCTTCGCGAATTTGTGGTGGAACCGAATTGTACAATACTTCTGATAGGAAAAGGGGCAAGAGATGGACTTTTCCTTTGCTAGAAGAAGCATAGCATCATCCATTTCTTGCCATATTATGCTTGCCGAATGCTCCAATAGGCCAAAAAAAGCAAATGAGACTCTGCGTCACAATGCTGCGATGTAAGTTTGCATACTTGCATCAAACAGTTGGGCAAAAGAGCAGATTGGCATTATGGCATCATAAATCAGGGGTGGGTTCCTGCCAGTTCTAAGCTCTTCTATAGAAGAGGTTCCACAAATCTACAGTGCCGTTTAGAACTGGTTCCAGCTTCCTCCCCCGCCTGTCCTCACATCATCAAGATGAAGAGTGAGAGGAGGAATTCTGGGAGTTGAAGTCCACAAGTCTTAAAGCTGTCAAGTTTGAACACCCCTGGGTTTTTTTTTCTAATGGGTTAGGGGTGCAAGGGTCTTGTAATTTGACAGCTTTAAGACTTGTGTGATTCAACGGCCAGAGTTCCTGAGCCAACATGACTGGAGGAGGAATTCTGGGAGTTGAAGTCCACAAGTCTTAAAGCTGTCAAGTTTGAACACCCCTAGGGGTTTTTTTTTCTAATGGGTTAGGGGTGCAAGGGTCTTGTAACTTGACAGCTTTAAGACTTGTGTGATTCAACGGCCAGAGTTCCTGAGCCAACATGACTGGAGGAGGAATTCTGGCCGTTGAAGTCCACAAGTCTTAAAGCTGTCAAGTTTGAACACCCCTGGGGTTTTTTTTTCTAAAGGGTTAGGGGTGCAAGGGTCTTGTAACTTGACAGCTTTAAGACTTGTGTGCTTCAACGGCCAGAGTTTCTGAGCCAACATTTTGGTTGCTAAGCAAGAGCGTTGTTAAGTGAGTTTCACCACATTTTACAAGTTGGCCATGCCCACCCAGTCACATGACTGCCAAGCCACTCCCACCTGGTCACATGGCCAGCAAGCCACTCTCACAAAGCAGGCCACACCTACAGAAGAGGTTCTAAAAAAAATTTGAAACCCACCACTGTCATAAATTATCATGTTTCCTCTTTTTTTATATATCATCAGTTTGAATTTATGTAATCACCTTTCTGATCCAGGGAAGTTTTGCCCAACATATCCTGGCAGTATTCCATTCCTCCAAGAAGAATCAAGTTTCCAGTCCAGGAGTGTTGATAAATACAAATTGGTTACCAGAGTTCTAAGTGGTATCTATAGCCAAAGTTCCCTTCGGTAACTAGAGAGAGGTCTGTTGTGTGAATTCCCCTGGACAAACATCATTATCTCTGACTGGAAACCTTGTTTGCCCTATGTTAACTTCCTTTGAAAAATTCTTAGAGATTGGCCAATGTTCTTCAACGATGTTTCTCAGTTCATTTCTAAATATTTTCCAAAGAGTTGAGACTAACTTTTACAATACTTTTGACCCTTGTATATGAAAAGCTATAAATCTGCCAGGAGCCAAGAGGTCACCCCCAGAAATTGGTCTGGTAATGCCTCCATATTCTGACAGGAGCAAAGGCTGCACAGCAACCAAAGATAATTTAATTATAACTTGCAATTTTTTGGGAAATTTTTTCACATGGCTCCTCAGAGGATTCTTATTCGTATAGAACAGGGGTGTCAAACTCACGCCATCAAGCCAGCGTCACGTGACTTATCGGGACTTGTTTCCCCTTCACTAAACTGGGTGTGGGTGTGGGTGTGGCCAGCATGTGACACATCCGGCCCATGGGCTGGGAGTTTGACAACCCTGCTATAGAAGGTTTTTCATTAAGCAAAGACAATTCTATTTTAACCCAACCTCTTAAAATATTGTGACTTATTTAGCTCCTGGGCTAGTTTCATTGTACTGCATATGATTTTATTGTCTTCAGATGATTTTCAATTGATTCTCCATTGAGCCGAAGTGGCGCAGTGGTTAGAGTGCAGTACTGCCGGTCACTTCAAGCTGACTGCTATCTGCAGTTCGGCGGTTCAAATCTCACCGGCTCAAGGTTGACTCAGCCTTCCATCCTTCCGAGGTGGGTGAAATGAGGACCCAGACTTTGGCGGGCGATATGCTGACTCTGTAAACCGCTTAGAGAAGGCTGAAAGCCCTATGAAGCGGTATATACGTCTAACTGCTGTTGCTATTGCTGCTCTTAACAACTCTTTGAATTTGAGAACATTCAAATTTTAAATACATGCCTCCAATATGTTAATATCATAAATCTAGTCTAGCTTCTTTCATAATTGCATGGATCTAAAGTATATGTACTACTAACAAAATGGCTGGTGAACTTATGATGAAGTCATTAGAGTTCCACCACTGCTTCATATGCTATTTTAGAAGACTTCCCAACTGTCTGGAAAGAGGTTATGAGACCACAGGGGTCATATACAAACATAGCCCCACCCCCAAGCAGAGGCTGTTTATGAGATCTCTGGATTCAGTCCTGCTACTAACTTGGCATTGATGATATTTTCGAGTGCTCAGAGTACATTACGTGCCCTATCATACTCAACAACAATCTTGGTAACAAAATATTCTGGTGGGAAGGAGACTACATCCCAGTCCCCATGCAGACCTTACTTATTGAGTCTGCTGGTGGGATCTCTGACTAATTTAATGAGTCTTCTGTTCAGTTTACAGCTGGCACTGAGGTTTGAAGTCTGGTGTGTAAAACAACAGGACTGCCATTGCCCTTGTCTTCTACGATAGTGCTCTAGTCTAGAACAATTAATCAGTGGAACGACTTGCCTCTAGAAGTTGTTGGTGCTCCATCATTGGAAGTTTTTAAGAAGAGATTGGACAACCACTTGTCTGAAATGGTATAGGGCAGTGGTTCTCAACCTGTGGGTCGGGACCCCATTGGGGGTCGAATGACCCTTTCACAGGGGTCGCCTAAGTCCATCGGAAAACATGTATTTTCCATTGGTCTTAGGAACCGAGACACCAATTTTATGGTTGGGGGTCACCACAATATGAGGAACTGTATTAAAGGGTCGTGGCATTGGGAAGGTTGAGAACCACTGGTATAGGGTTTCCTGCCCGAGCAAGGAGTCGGGCTAGAAGACCTCCAAGGTCCCTTCCAAATCTCTTATTCTGTTCTGTTATTCCCATTGCCCATCATTCTAGCATTCTATTTGAATTAGAATTCCGATTAATTTTTTCCTAATATAAAAAGTTAAATTCCCCCATTGCTTTCTTATTTCAAATTTGTCTTTCAATATATTGGAAATTGCTGCAGGCAGAGTAGTAAATCATAACTTCAATTATCAGGAAAATACAAGTGGTACACTTGAGGGCCAAAAAGAATCCAGTTCTTCCCCCCCCCCTCCCATTTTTGCATTCACAAAGAACTCATCCATTAGTAAACCCATCTTGTATAGAGTTACCCCTGTTAAGCGTATTCCTGTTCATTTATTCAGGGGGTGTTATCTGATTTCAATACTCAGTTTCACAAATGAAACTGTAGAATAAAAGAATGCAAGGCAACAGGACAAGAGGTGTGTCTTGCACTCCCAGACAAGTGCACAGAATGGTAGCCAAACAATCCTTTTCTTATCTGGAAATAATTCTGATTAACTTTCATAGATAAGATAGGGCTGTGTGTCTGAAAACCAAAATTCAGGGGAAATCCATACCTAGGCTACTCATTAGGGATGCTATATAAAGAGAGTTTAGAGTTTAGAGTTTTATTTCATTTGTATGCTGCCCTTTTCCCTAAGGGGACTCAGGGCGGCTCACAACTCAAAAAGGGAAGGGGGGGATACAAACAGTTTAACAAGAACACAAAACTATAATACATAGTTAAAAAGCACAACAATCATACCATTCGAGATAGGGGCAGCGAATCTTTAGCCCCAGGCCTGTCGGAACAGCCAGGTTTTAAGGGCTATGCGGAAGGCCTGGAGGGTGGTGAGGGTGCGAATCTCCACGGGGAGTTCGTTCCAGAGGGTCGGAGCAGCCACAGAGAAGGCTCTCCTCTGGGTAGTCGCCAGTCGGCAGTGGCCGGCGGATGGAATTCGGAGGAGGCCAACCCTGTGGGATCTAATGGGTCTAATGGAGGTAATTGGCAGCAGGCGGTCTCTCAAGTACCCAGGTCCAATACCATGAAGGGCTTTATAAGTGACGACTAGCGCGGAGACCAATAGGCAGCCAGTGCAGCTCGCGGAGGATAGGTGTTACGTGGGTGAACCGAGGTGTACCCACAATCGCTCGCGCAGCTGCATTCCGGACAAGCTGAAGTCGCCGAATACTCTTCAAGGGCTGCCCCATGTAGAGCACGTTGCAGTAGTCCAGTAATAAAAACTTTATTACAGTCTCAACCAACAAAAGAAACATATACAACCCCCCTACCAATGTTTATATAGTTGGGATTTGAACTTTAAGAAGCACTAGACAACCCATGCCCCATTGGGTCATTGTTTCAGAGACATTTCCTTACCTAAATAGAAAAACAGAATGAGCAAAGGTGGGGAAAAAGCTGTGGGAGTAGAAATGACTTTCCATTTCCTGCTGGCTTCCCCATTGAGTTTCTTTGTGGAAATCTGGCAAGGAACATCTTCCTTCCTTCCTTCCTTCCTTCCTTCCTTCCTTCCTTCCTTCCTTCCTTCCTTCCTTCCTTCCTTCCTTCCTTTCCAAGGTGGCGCAGTGGTTAAATGCAGCACTGCAGGCTACTGCTAGATCAGCAGGTCAGCGGTTCAAATCTCACCGGCTCAGGGTTGACTCAGCCTTCCATCCTTCCGAGGTGGGTAAAATGAGGACCCAGATTGTTGGGGGCAATATGCTGACTCTCTGTAAACCGCTTAGAGAGGCCTGAAAGGCCTATGAAGCGGTATATAAGTCTACTGCTATTGAAACAAAGTAGCAAAATCTGGTGGCATTGCAGCTGTCCCGGAAGTTTTTGTTGATTAATAGAAAAACTGGGTGATAACGCTCTACTGCATTATCTAAGATTGTTGATAGAAAAATAACAATCAAAACTTTGACAAAATCCAAATAAAAATTTCAGGGAAGCAGCACATGTGTGATATTGTCAACTTCCTCCATACCACAAGAGAACAGGCAGGAGAGTGAGAGGAATGTTACATGCCATATATGTGTCTGAGATAACCTCCCAAAAGAATTTGCCTTTACATAGATCATCAATTTTAAAACTGCTCGCTTATTAACAGGTGCCTGTTCGCGACACCCCTTCCATTTGCTGCCTTGATAACATATCTTCTGGGGTGACTTTCAAGCCGGGCACTGTCTTTATTTTTGTCATGTAAAATGCCAAGCAGAACATTTGTGCATTATCATGTTACGCTTACTATCTCAATTGTAGCCGTGCCAGATAGAGAGGATCTGTTTTCCTGAGGCCTAACGGGACCTTTCTTAGAATAAAACCAGAGTCTTGGGTGATATTAGAGTCTCCTTGTAAAGCGCCCCGTGTATTTTCTGAAGCACTTCACTCCTAGCATACCCAAGACTAAGAAATCTCACCAAAAAAGGGAGACAAGCGCATTCCACAATCAGTAAAGTATGATAAGCAACATGATAAGGGGTGTGTCTAAACCACTACAGTTACCCGCTTCTTGAAAATGTTGTGACATGGAGCAGACGGTTCATTACAACCGGTAGAACTCCCAAAGGCTTGCCGATTTCTCAGGGATAACAAATTCTAAGAGGCAGTACTTTCTACAAACAGCAAAACCTACGATTATTTATATGCATTAACAGCATTCACACTAATGAAATGTTTTATTATTGAAATTTATGGAAGAGCTGAGAAGTAAGTGGTAAAATGCAAGGAGAAAGCAGTGGAATGAATGGAAATCTATATTGTATATAACTCAAAATATAGCCCACAATATTATGCAATTTTGCATCATATATAAAGGGATCATCATAGCTTTTACTAAATACCTGCACATGATATTCTGGTATTATTTTATTCTTAAAATAAAACTCCGGTCAGTTGATCAGAGTTTATTTTAAAGAAAAGGCTAAGTAATGAATTTAAAAATTAAACAACACAATTTAAATTATTTCTCACCAAATAAATTATTTTTTAGTATAAATAAAAGCTGTTCTTTGATTTTATTTATTGATCCTGCCATTTCCTTGGGGCAAGTAAGTATAATGTTAATGGCAATCATCCACAAGAAAAACAGAGCTTTTTCACAAATACATCACCTTAAAATTGGTCATTGTTATAGATTTCCTGCAAATGTAATAATATAGGCAGACAATTTTTTTAAACTGGTGATTTGTTACCTAGTCTGGTAACAAAACGTTCAGAAACTAAATTAAAACAAGCTTGGAGAGCAAACCACTGCCAAAATCTAAAACCAGAACTACAAGTATTTTCTATTATTTCAAGACAATTTTTTCTCTCTATCTGTATGCTAAAGATATCAAGTGACATCTTTCTGCATGTCCCTACATTCAAGAAAAAGTCTCATTAAATATGGTTGCTCCAAATATTGTTTCTTTTTATCTCTTGTTTGTTGATATGACATGGGGGGGTGGAGTCTAACAATAAACAAAAACAAAAACCAACCACGTTATGACTGAGAGAAGAGGTTTGTGTTGGTACACACACCAGGAAAGCCAGCAATTTAGGGGATTGGGTTATAATCAGTGGTGGGTTTCAAAATTGTTGGAACCTACTCTGTGGGTGTGGCCTCCTTTATGGGAGTGGCTTGCCACCCATGTGACTGGATGGGAGTGGCTTGCTGCCCATGTGACTGGGTGGGAGTGGCTTGCCGCCCATGTGACCGGATATGAAATTATGAAATAGTACTTAGGTCGGTCCACGTAGCTATTCAGAAGTTAGTGGTTAGAAGCAATTGTAAAGCAAGATATGGAATTAAAACCAGAAATATTTTGTTGGCTATTTGAAAGGGAGTATAATATATATTTAATTTTACACATGTTAGCAGCTGCTGGAATTGTGTTTGCACAACAGTGGAAAAACAGAGATTTGTAAATGAATAAATATTACAATGTGCAGGAATAAATAAATTGACAATTAAAATCAAGAAGGCTTTGAATACTTTTTCACGTGGGATTGGTTTTAGCAATTGCCAACTAACAGAAACAGAAATTAGAAATCCAAAAGTATTATGTAAGGAAAGATCCCTAAAATGTATAAGGAAATATTACTAGATCATTATTAATGCATAGGTAACTGCGGGACATTACACACCCACCAGTGGTGGGTTTCAAAAAATTTTGGAACCTCTTCTGTAGGTGTGGCCTGCTTTTCAGGTCCACTGGTGGAACCTCTTCTAATTGGTTCGGTAGATTTGATGAACCGGTTCTACCGAATAGGTGCGAACTGGTAGGAACCCACCTCTGGTTATAATCCAACTTTTGGGTAGTATTGATCAGGCTTCCATAAGCAAAACAGAAACATCGTCAAAAGCCACTTTGGGCCTGATTAAAATGTAATGCTTAAAGGTAAGGGGGATATTTTATGCTCATACTTAACTGTAAATTTATTGCTAGGCTGTCCATACAAATTTCTGTACCTGCCATATGCATTTTTTTTCTTATTTTGAATCTATAAACACTTTCACACAAATCGTAAACTGGCATCAAATTTGCAGAAAGATGTGGTGTGTAAGTTTACCGTGTAAAGGTTGTGTGAGCTTTTTTTTTACATAGAAATTCATTGAGACATAGAATTTGACACAAGTGTTTATCCTTGCATGTAACTATTTACTGAGAACTCACTTAGATATATGTGTTTTATTGGTGAAGGTTTGTTTTAAATTATAAGTTCAAAGCCTTCGTGGAACTATATGAAATTTAATATTCATGAGTTAAAAATGTATCTACAAACCAAATGTGTCTACAACCTATTTAATGGATTTGTTTTTTTATAACCACATCTAAAAGGGTGTATGATTTCTGTTTTAAATATCACACGAAACCTCAATTTAGGCTGCAATGTTATACACATGTATAAAAGCCCACTGGAAACTCAGTTGAGTTTTATTTCTGAGTAGATATGTACAGTATTATATTTCATGATTAGGTCACAATGCCCTATTCCAAATGTCTTGTGTCATTATATGCTACAGCAGACCATTGGTAGGAATAAATAGAGTGCAATATAATCAGAGGCTCTTTGTCATCTTCACCAGCCTCCTGAATGATTACATAGCATTGTTTTCTCTTTGCTATGACAGGCATCTGGTGTGTATAAATAAATAAAAAGCTTGACAATAGACTTAATGTTAATACCTTTGAATTAGAAGCAATTGGTAAACCTGTAAACTGTCTGTTCATAGCTGCTCTGATAGAACTTTTATATAGAAGTATATCAGTTAAAACCATTCATGGTAAGTGATAGCTTCTGGGTAAGGCCATCTTAACATATCCTCCAAAGACACATTAGATAGTTTAATTCTGCATCGTGACCCGTCAAAAGCGCGGACGACAAAAGCGCGATCGACAAAATTGCGCCTTTGACGTCATCACAGCGCGATGAAAAAGATCGAAAAATTCAAATAAAAATTAATAAAAATTAAATTAAAGCAAGCCGATTCACATAAAGGTAAGGGTTAGGTTTAGGGTTAGGGTTAGGGTTAGGTTAATGGTTAGGGTTAGCTTTAGAGCGTTAGCGTTAGCGTTAGGGTTAGGTTAAGGGTTAGCGTTAGGTTTTTCGTTACTTTAACGGTTAGGTTTAGGGTTAGGTTTAGGGTTAGGTTAAGAGTTAGGTTTAGGGTTAGGTTTAGGGTTAGGTTTGGGGGGCTTAGGGTAAGGTTTTCGCTTTATTTTTACATTTTTCGAACTTTTTCGTCGCGCTGTGATGACGTCACAGCGCGCTTTTGTCGAGCGCGATTTTGTCTTACGCGCTTTTGTGGTGGAACCATTCTGCATGAGATAAACCATTCATGTGAGTATTTGGAGCAAAGGCTGATATCATAATGACCATGGATTAAATTATTCAGGGGATCTACGGTGTTATATGTGCATGGCACTCCAACAGAACATACTTTGGGGTTAACATGTCCCTCTGCAGAATTGATTTTTTTTATTTTAATTCTGACTGTGAGTAACTAATGTTTCTTTTTTACCAGCCTATTCTAACTTCCCCACGTGACCCATTGATGTGTGGTGGTTAAAGACACTGGATAGAAACCAAGAGACAGTGAATCCTAGTCCTGACTTAGGTAGAAAGCCATCTGGCTTTCTCATCTCTATGAGGAAGGTAATGGGAAACCATTTCTGAAAATCTTGTTAAGAAAACTACAGGCATTAGTCTATGTAATTACCAAGAGTCAAGACTTACTCAAAGGAACACGCATGTACCCCCTTCCCCGTGGCACGACATAACCGCGAACGTCAAAAGCGCGCCGACAAAACCGCGGCGCTAAAACCGCGATGTCAAAAGCGCACCGACAACAGCGCGCCGACAACAGCGCGCCGACAGAAGCACGATTTAAGTTAAGGTAAGGTTTAGGGTTAGGTTTAGGGTTAGGTTTAGGGTTAGGTTTAGGGTTAGGGTTAGGGTTAGGGTTAGGTTTAGGGTTAGGTTTAGGGTTAGGTTTAGGGTTAGGTTTAGGGTTAGGTTTAGGGTTAGGTTTAGGGTTATTTTTAGGGTTATGTTACAGCGCGCTTCTGTTGGTGCGCTGTTGTCGGCGCGCTTCAGCGCTCATTCGTCTCCGCGGTTTTGATGGCACGGTTTTGTCACCACGCTTTAGTCACACGCGCTTTTGTCGTACGCGCATTTGTGGTGGAACCCCCTTCCCTCCACCCAACCCCAAATATTCACTCAATCTGCGCCCTACACAATCAGGGATGTCCATTGACCAGCATCTGCAAGGTGGAGAGGATGAGGTCATGATCAAAAACCATGTAGCCTGAGATTTACACACACACACACACACACACACACCATCTGCCTCCAGTTGTGTTTGACTTTAGGTAGTAATGCTGGCTAAAACTGAGAGAAGTTACATCCAAAGGATCCTCAGTTTCAGATCTAAATTGTCTAAATCTACCCAACGTCTGTCAGATAACAAATATAGGCATTGCTTCATGCTGTATTTTTAAACATACATTCTCATTCTATACACTAATCGCCATACATTAAAATGAAATGTTGTTGCATACAGCTCTCAAAGGGTCTCCACCTCCAATTCATTTCTTGAGATATAAAAGTTTATTATCTCTAAGTATGGCATTTTATACGAATGTCATCTTGCAAATGGTAATAGTGTAATAATAAAAAGAGTTACAGATAGAAACATTTCTGCTTAATAAAAATTGTAAATATGGCTTGGCCTTATAGCAATATTTGTGATGGTTTCAAAATTGTGAGGCTGAGCATTAATAAATTTTTTTTTAAGTTTCTGCAAATTATAAAAATAGTACCATTTCTAAAACCTTTCTTTTGAAACATGTGACATTTTGAAACATATGACATTCTGTCTGCTTTCTATTGGACTACTGGCCAACACTTCACAATAGCAATAGCAGTTAGACTTATATACCGCTTCATAGGGCTTTCAGCCCTCTCTAAGCGGTTTACAGAGTCAGCATATTGCCCCCAACAACAATCTGGGTCCTCATTTTACCCACCTCGGAAGGATGGAAGGCTGAGTCAACCTTGAGCCGGTGAGATTTGAACAGCCGAACTGCAGAACTGCAGTCAGCTGAAGTAGCCTGCAGTGCTGCATTTAACCACTGCGCCACCTCGGCTCTCTATAGAAACATAGAAACATAATCTAGAAAAACCATATTAGTCCTATGGAAACTCTGCTATGGAAACATTCTAATGAGAGACATGAGAAATACCATCACCTAGATATATTTAGAATGGGATTATTTTAAACATAATTCAGATAAATGGGTTTATGTGTGTCTGTTTATAGGGACATTTGCAGAGGGAACCAAAAAAAAAGTGGCCACAAATGCGCAATTGAGCCTCTGATCTTATCTGAAAAGATGTCGATAATAAAAGTAATTTACCTATTTCATTTTCACTATAGATAGCAGCTTTTGTGAAATGAATTCAAGTCAAACACTTTGCATAGTAGTTTTTGTATATCTTTCAACTTACAGTTGCCATGAAAAAAGGGCACTTTTTCGGTCATCAGAGAAGTTGCTTGCCTTGTCGTATATAATTTTTAACCATCTGGTTAACTTTAAACTCTTAGGAAGGACTCCTAAGAGTCCTTTCTTCATACATGATTCATCGGACATGGAGAAGCCGGGAGGTGGCCCCCATATTAAGGAATGTATTATCTTGACTAGGAAGTTCAGAAATCACTCTCCCATACTGTATTCAATAAGAGGGTGGAAATGTTCTTTTTTTTTTTTTTTTTTTTTTTTTTTGAGCAATATTTGGGTTTCAACTGATTGGTGCATTCCTCTAGATCATGGGTGTCAAACTCAATTTCATTGAGGGCTGCATCAGGGTTGTGGTTAACCTCAGGGGGAAGGAGGTGGGAGTGGCCAGCTTGACGCCGTTCCCCAAACTTCTGGCCCACTGTTTCCTTCTTACATTGAGTAGACCGGGCTGAAGCCACACTGGGTAGATTAAGCCGAAGCAATGCTAGCCCGCCCCTTATATTTTCGAGGATGGCCCCTTGGCTTGGATCCAACCATATCGCAGGTCGGATCCAACCCACGGGCCTTGTGTTTGACACCTCTGCTCTAGATATATAATACTGTTACATTTCTAATGAGTGATTTATTTTTTGTTTCTTTGTTGTACACCACCCACAGTTGTAAGATTGCAGTGGTTAAACAGTATAATAAATACATAGATATATTGGTTCCACAAAACCGTGCTCGACTAAACCGCGTCCGACTAAACCGCGTAGCTGACGTCATCAACAGGGCGACAACAGCGCAGAGACAGAAGCACGCTGTAAACCCTAAACCTAAAATTAACCCCTAAACCTAAACCTAACCCCCCTAAACCTAATCCTAAACCTAACCCTCAACCTAACCCTTAACCTAATCCTAAACCTAACCCTAACCCTAAACCTAACCCTTAACCTAACCCTAAACCTAATCCTAATCCTAACCCTAACCCTTAACCTAACCCTAACCCTAACCCTAAACCTAACCCTAAACCTAACCCTAATCCTAACCCTTAACCTAACCCTAACCCTAAACCTAACCCTTAACCTAACCCTAAAGCTAACCCTAAACCTAACCCTTACCTTAAGTTGAATCGGCTTGCTTTCAAAGCGCTATTTAAAGCGCCCTTCTTTCTCCGCGCTGGCTGTTGTCGCCCTGTTGATGACGTCAGCGACGCGGTTTAATCGGGTGCGGCTTAGTCAAGCGCGGTTTTGACGGGTCACGAGATATATTATCTATAATATATCTATATATAATATAACTTGGCAATATTATTTGGCAACATATAAATAACACATATGCTATAGCAGCGATCACTAACCTTTCTGGCTCCACAGACCAGTGGCGGGAGGGGTGGAGATATGGTTTGTGTGTGTGTGCCTGCCGCTTGTGCAAATGGAGTTTCACGTGCTAACCCACTGCTTGTGCAAACCAGTTACCAACAGGCTGTGGATTAGTACAAGTCTGTGGACTGGGCACTGGGACTCCTGCACTATAAATTTAATGTTTATTAAAACTAGCTTTTTTGACATTGAAACTTCTAATTTTTAATATTAAATCAATTTGGGTTACTAGAGTAATGTAAAGAGAGAGCTATTTGTCTTATAAATTTATTTTAAATATGTAAATGGTGTGTGTGTGTGTGTGTGTGTGTGTGTGTGTTTGTGTGTGAAAACTTTAGTGTACGTGCCATCTTTTATCTTTGTTTTTTATGGCTTTTATTGTGTTTTTTTTTGTAATTTCTTTGATTGTTGTAAATCCCCCCAGAGTCACTCACAGAGTCAGTCAGGTGGCATACAAGTTTAATAAATTATTATTATATATCATGTAAACCAGTGGTGGGATTCAGCCAGTTCGCACTTATTCGGGAGAACTGGTTGGTAACTTTCTAAGCAGTTCGGAGAACCGGTTGTTGGAAGAAATCTCCTTTTGTTTTTTCCCCACTTTACAGGGCTAATCCTGTAAGGAAGGCAGGAAGGAAACATTCTGGTGTTGTTTCTAGCCTCATCTTTTTTGCCCTGCTTACAGAAACTGCCTCACCAGTTAACCCTTATTACCGTTGTAACAACTAAGGCGAAGTGCCCATCGACCTGAGTGACATTGACTTGGCCACGCCCACATGATCACATGACCACTGAGCCCCCCCCCCTACCCAGATGGTCATTAGGGCAGAGAACTGGTTGGTAAATTATTTGAATCCCACCACTGATGTAAACATAGAAGAATTATGCAGGTGAGCACACTGCCAGTTAACTGTTCTGTTCTGTTGTTCTGTTCTGTTGTTCTGCTCTGTTCTGTCCTGCCCTGCCCTATCCTATTCTATGTCATTTCTTTTTCCACTACAAGTAAACAAAGCTACCTTTTATAGTCTGGACACTTCCAGAGAATCCCCGAGTTAAACATTCACAATCTTTTCACAATCAAAATAATAGTCAAAACCTGGCTGTGCTGGCAGGCCTGGGGTTGATGAGTTCCCCTCCCCTCTCGACCTGTATGGCTGTATGATTCTTGTTTATTTTAATCATGTGTATTGTGTTCTATGTTCCCTTTTCCCCCTCCAAGTTGTTTGCTGCCCTGAGTCCCTCCCGGAGAAGGGCGGCATACAAATAAACTAAATCTGAAATCTGAAATCTAGTATCCTTATTTGGGACCCGTAAGAAATATTTTGGTATATCTGCTATCCCTAGCATAAAGAGATGCAGGATAGAAGAAAGGCTTTAGCTGGCATTTGGTTTCTCATTCCGAGAAACACAGAAGTCCTAAGAAAAAAGAAAAATCTTGTAACATATTTGCAAGATACATCTCCACGTTTAGAAATAAGATGTTGCAAGCAGGGTAGAGGAAATGTCCCTGTTCTGAGCACTGGAACGGAACACAGTTAAATGCAGGTACTGTACTTCATGACTTACAACTGCAATTGAGGCCCAAATTTATCTTGCTAAGCAAGACAATTGTTAAGTGAATTTTGCTCCTTTTTACGAACTTTTTTCCCCAGAGTTGTTAAGTGAATCAGTGCAATTGCTAAGTTAGTAACATGGATGTTAAGTGAATTTGGCTTTTCCCATTGACTTGGCATGTCGGAAGGTCACCAAAGGGGATCACATTGCAAACATCACAAACATAAACCTGTTGCCAGGCGTTAACATTTTGATCACCTGACCCTGGGGATGCTGCAAAGATCATCACTGTGAAAAGCAGTTGTGTCATTTTTTTTCCAGTGCCGCCGTAACTTTGAGGAGTTATTAAACAAATGGTTATAAGTCGAGGACTGCCTGTACATTCCAACAGAAACTAGATTTACACTTGAACATGAATCTGCAAGATTTGGTAGACTGATGAATCCCGAATGTATTGTATTGTAAAATAGAAACAATATCACAATTATAAAAAAAAAAAAAACAATTCCGTCGAATGTGGGCAAGAAAAATAAAACAAGACGCTTGTTTTATCGAATGTTATAAACATAACTGAAAGAGAATTGTCAATAATTTTCAAGTTTTATTATTTGGTTGATATTGCTTGGAGTTCTGCATCTGTAGATCTCTTTTCAGCTGGCACTCAAGGACCTATTTTGGCCCAAAAGCTACACTTGACATTTTGATCTTTCTTGTTAAAGTGAGTGAGTTCCTATGGATTTTGAGGCTTGGGGAATTCATCCATAACTGCTGGATCAAGAATTCCCAATAGCAACCCCCAATTTTGCCCAAGCGGATAGAAGCTACTAAGTTTTATATTAAAACCATCACAGAAATCAATACATTTCCAACCATTTATCACTAACTCAACCATTTATTACTAACTCAACCATGAATGGTGTCAGGCTGGAGGGCGAATTGCACATGTGTGTCTTCTCCTTTCTGGATGACATTCCCAGAGAAGTAATTATTTTGCAACTAGCTCTCATTTTAAACACTGGCTAAGTATTAAGTGAAAATGGTGATGAATGAAAAACAATGAAATGTAGTCACTGTGGATAAATAAATATCTGATCTGGGATGATAATTCTGCTGAATAGAGCAGCACTTCCCCTCGGTTCCACCACAAAACCGCGGAGTACAAAATCGCGCTCGACGAAAGCGCGCATTTGACGTCATCACAGCGCGACGAAAACATCGCACTGTGATCGAAAAATGTAAAAATAAAGCGAAAACCTTACCCTAACCCCCCCAAACCTAACCCTAAATCTAACCCTAAACCTAACCGTTAACGTAACGCTAAACCTAACGCTAACCCTTAACCTAATGCTAAATGTAACCCTAACGCTCTAAACCTAACCCTAACCCTTAACCTAACCCTAACCCTAACCCTAAACCTAACCCTTTATGTGAATCGGCTTGCTTTAATTTTAATTTTATTTCAATTTTTAATTTTTTTCGTCGCGCTGTGATGACGTCACATGCGCGCTTTCGTCAAGCGCGATTTTGTCCTCCGCGGTTTTGACGGGTCACGCTTCCCCTCAACCATCTGGTTCGGCATCAGAGAGGCAGGCAATTCCTTGATACAGAGATGCTTTTAGACAATCTGCTGGTTGAAGCTTGCATGCACATCCCAAAACTTTGGGTGTGGCCTACCTAATGTGTTTTAAAATTGCGGTGGATTGTGACTTTTCTTTGTGACAAAGGAAAAGGTATGGGAATAACTTATATTAATTGTGCTTATGTAATTTTTAATTAAACTTTTAATAAATATTTTGTCCTTGTCCGCTTTTTAATTTAGGTCCCTGATGTTCCACTTATATCAAGAGCTTGTTCTGAAAAAAGTCCACCCATCTACTTTAGATATTCCAGTGGTTGTTAGGGTTCCACCACAAAACCGCGTTCGACTAAAGCGCACTCGACGAAACCGCGTAGTTGACGTCATCACAGCGCGACGAAAAAAGCACGCTGTGAACGCTAAAGCTAAAATTAACCCCTAAACCTAAACCTAACCCCCCGAAACCTAACCCTAACCCTAAACCTAACCCTAAACTTAACCCTTAACCTAACCCTAAACCTAACCCTTAACCTAACCCTAATTCTAACCCTTAACCTAACCCTAAACCTAACCCTAACCCTTAACCTAACCCTAACCCTAAACCTAACCCTTACCTTAACTTGAATCGGCTTGCTTTCAAAGCGCTTTTTAAAGCACCCTTTTTTCTCCGCGGTCGCTGTGGTCGCGCTGCTGATGACGTCAGCGACGCGGTTTAATCGGGCGCGCTTTAGTGGAGCGCGGTTTTGTTGTGCCACGGGTTGTTAGCCCTTCTTGTGTATCTCTTCTGGGAAAACTCCTGCTTACTTTTACACATTGTGCTTCACTACTGAAATGCATCTTACATGGGTTGCTTTTCAAAGGGCTGGTTGGGTCTGGATCATATCATGCCTGGAGCACAGCATGATCTGCAGTGTTTTCCAGAAAGCTGGCCTACAGTTTGGGAGCTATGCTGAGTTCTCTGCACTGCCCAGATCACAGGATGAGTTGGGGCAGGTAAGAGAAATGAGTCCCCGAAGGTGCTTCTCCAAGAGGCAAAGCATCTTGCTTCTCATCCAAGAAGCCTCTTCAGCCTTCTTGGATGAAAAGCAAGATGTCTTCAAAGAAAAGCCAGAAAGCCCAGTTGCCTCTTGAAGCAGCACTTTTGGAACAAGCATGACCTGGATGGCTGAGAATCTCCATAGGCCAGTGTTTCTCAACGTTGGCAACTTGAAGATGTCTGGACTTCAACTCCCAGAATTCCCCAGCCAGCGAATGCTGGCTGGGGAATTCTGGGAGTTGAAGTCCAGACATCTTCAAGTTGCCAACGTTGAGAAACACTGCCATAGACATTAAGAGAAACGGGCTCCCTCTTCCTTCTCTGTCTTTAGCGCATCTGATGGGCTTGGACAAGGGCTGAAACTGATGTTCCCCATTGGGAAAGGCCATTGCAGGTTGCCTCACTTTTTCATTTGGTGGATGTGTCCATTTCCCTTTCCTCTTTGACAGATTGGGGGGGGGTAGGAAAGGGCAAGAAGCGTCTCCTTAAGATTAGGACGCGGGTGGGGAAAGCTGCTACCGATTCTGCCTGCTCCTCCTTCGTGGCACGACATAACCGCGAACGTCAAAAGCGCGCCGACACCGCGGCACTAAAACCGCAATGTCAAAAGCGCGCCGACAACAACACGCCGACAACAGCGCGCCAACAGAAGCGCGATTTAACTTAAGGTAAGGTTTAGGGTTAGGGTTAGGGTTAAGTTTAGGGTTATTTTTAGGGTTATGTTACAGCGCGCTTCTGTTGTCGCGCGATTTTGACGGCACGGTTTTGTCACCCGCGCTTTTGTGGTGGAACCCTCCTCCTTAGCCATTGCGTCCTTGTGTTGACTGCACAGCCTTCCCCGCTCTCCTTCCCTGGAAGAGAGAGTGGGGTGGGGGGGCAGGATAGTAGGAGAACTAAGGCTCTTTACCCAAATTGCCATCTCTGCCCACTCACACTCCAAGCAGCGCCCCGAGAAGGGCAGCTCGGCTTCTCTCTGTCGGCTAAGGCTGAGGAATTCGTAGGCCCCGTTGGAAGAGAGTGTGACCCGTCAAAAGCGCGAACGTCAAAAGCGCACCGACAACACCGCGGCGTTAAAACCGCGATTTCAAAAGTGCGCCGACAACAACGCGCCGACAGAAGCGCGATTTCATTTAAGGTAAGATTTACAGTTAGGTTTAGGGTTAGGTTTAGGGTTAGGATGAGGGTCAGGTTTAGGGTTAGATTTAGGGTTAGGTTGAGGGTTAGGATTAGGGTTAGGATTAGGGTTAGATTTAGGGTTAGGTTGAGGGGGTTAGGTTTAGGGTTAGATTTAGGGTTAGATTGAGGGTTAGGGTTAGGGTTAGGGTTAGATTTAGGGTTAGGTTGAGGGTTAGGGTTAGGTTTAGGGTTAGGTTTAGGTTTAGGGTTAGATTTAGGGTTAGGTTGAGGGTTACGTTACAGCGCGCTTCTGTCGGCGTGCTTTTGTCGGCCCGCTTTAGGGCTAATTAGTCGCTCATTCGTCGCACGGTTTTGTCACCGTGCTTTAGACACCGCGGTTTAGTCAGGCGCGCTTTTGTTGTGCGCGCATTTGTGGTGGAACCGAAGAGAGTTGCCGGCCAACGCCAACCAACGGGGAAATTGGGAGCCCAGCGCGCCTGTGGGCACCAGATAGGGGAAGGGTGGCCCTATGTAATCCCCGCCTCCTTCTCCTCCTCAGGGCTGCCCGAGGTCCAACTTCTGCGCCCCGCCATGCGCCTTTTGGCGCTCGCTCTTCAGCGAAGCGGGGCGCGGGGAGGGGGGGGGCTGAGGACTCCGCCACGGACGCCCAAAGAAGGCTACGCCGTGTGAGCTTTTCCAGGGAAGGCGGAGAGAAGGCGAGGCAGAGCTCCCGTTGGGCAGCGCCCTCAGCCAAGCCACGGGAACGACCCGAGAGGCGCTCGCTTTTCCTCCCTCAGCGCGCAGGTGGCCAGGCCGTCCGGCCGCTTCCTCGCTCTCTCTCGGTCTCTTTTTCCCCCCCACAAGTCCCCGCAACCCGGGGTTTTTATAACCCTGCCGGCTTCTCTCCCAGAGAAGGGACCAATAACCGGAGGGAACCCCGCCTTGGCTTACCCGCCCCCTCCGAGGGGGGCGGGGAAGCGGGAGCGGCGTGTTGGAGAGGGGCGGCAGCGGAACGGGGAGCTGACGCGCGCGTGTGACATTTGGCCAGAGAGCCTTCGCCGGCGGAAGACTTCCCGGCACTTTCCTCGCCCCCCGCACCGTCTACCTCAAGGGCATCGTCCGACGAGGCTTCCCGGTTTGCCCTCAGAGCCGCTCGGCGCGGGAGAAAGGCAGGTTTCCTGTTCGGCGAAAGGGACTTGCTGCTGCTGGTGCGCGGCTGGGCAAAGCGGACTCTGGACGGTGAGAGAGAAGTTGCTTGGAAGCGGGGCAGTTGGCGCCTTTAGCAGCCGGAGGAAAGAGGCTTTCCCCTCCCTTCTCTCTCCCCTGACTTTCTTTTCCTTCCTTTTGTTGCTGGTCTTGTAGCCGGGGAGAGATTCTCTCTCTCTCGCTCCCTCTCTCTCCCTCTCTCCCTCCGTCTCTCTGTCTCTCTCTCGGGGGGAAAAGATGCACACGACGCAGAAGGACACCACGTACACCAAGATCTTCGTCGGGGGTCTGCCCTACCACACCACGGACTCCAGCCTCCGGAAGTATTTCGAGGTCTTCGGCGACATCGAAGAAGCCGTGGTCATCACCGACCGGCAGACGGGCAAATCCCGGGGATACGGATTTGTAAGTTAGAAGGGACCCGCCGGGGGTGGATGGGGTAGATGGGGTGGTGAGGGTGATCGCTGAACAAGGGCGGGAGGGAAGACAGAGACGGAGAGTGGAGAGGACAGTAATCCCGCAGCCTCGGTCTCTCTTCCCCCCTCCAAAAGGGGGCTTGAAAAGATGGTGATTATTCGGTTGAATGGTACAGAAGGCAAAGTTACCAACGGTAAATTTCCTCCAAACTTAAGCAACGTGTAAACAAGGCACTGGAAAAACAACCTATGTATCGAGTGGGGGGGTGGGGTGTCCCACAATGAATACCGACCGACTACAATGTTGCGGGGATATTTAGAGGGTGTGGGGGGGGGCATACTTTCTTCTTTGAAGAGTTTGCTGTGCGTGCTGCGTGCTATGGATATTTTGCTTCGTGCCTGTATAAGAAAACTTGCTTAATAAAGTTTTGGCATTGGATGAAGCCAGCTGGCTGCAGACTGATAGGGACATGTTCATATTTTTATCTCCGCTGGCACATGCTACTGTGTCACTGCAAACTTTCTGTGCCTCTGTTTCGGGAAACAGAATGCTTCGAATAGAACTGGGTTTTTAAAAAGTGTTTATTGTATTAATTACAGAGAGAGAGAGAGAGACAGAGAGAGAGAGACAGAGAGAGAGAGACAGAGAGAGTGAGAGACAGAGAGAGAATGAGAGACAGAGAGAGAGACAGAGAGAGGGAGAGGGAGAGAGAGAGAGAGAGACAGAGAGAGGGAGAGGGAGAGAGACAGAGAGAGAGACAGAGAGAGCGAGAGACAGAGAGAGAGACAGAGAGAGGGGGAGAGACAGACAGAGAGAGGGAGAGAGACAGAGAGAGAGACACACACAGAGAGAGGGAGAGGGAGAGAGACACAGAGACACACAGAGAGAGGGAGAGAGACAGAGAGAGAGAGGGAGAGAGAGAGAGAGAGAGAGTCTCCAAAATTCGGACATTGAAAGATACTGCCTAGTTGTATTTTCATTTGGATGCCGGGAGTTTATTTGTTTGTTTATTTAATAGGCCACCCAAACACCTGCGGGCAACTTACAACTAAACAGCCAATATATAAAAGAGTACAACCAACTATAAAGCAAAATACCGAAACAAAACCAGAACAAAACAAAAAGAGAAATCCCTGACCGTTCTAATCTGAAAGAGTCCACCAGAAAGACTATTGTTTTACAATATCTGGAAGGTTGTTTTGAGGGTCACCGTTTTTTTGATACCCTTTGCTGTTTTATTATCAAGGTAACCATGGCTGATCGAGCTGCTGCTGAAAGGGCCTGCAAAGATCCTAATCCAATCATTGATGGCAGAAAAGCTAACGTGAATCTTGCCTACCTGGGAGCAAAACCAAGAATTATGCAGCCAGGTAATCACGGTGATTATTTATCTTCTAATTTTAGAATGAGTGGTTTTGCAAATGAACAGCCAAAAGTTCTCAAAAGAACATAGTCCTGAAGCATTTTATCATCACCCGATTCTGTGATTTTTAATTATGGCCAATTCATGTTAAGGATACTTTGTGTCAACGCAGTAGGTATTACTGGTTCAAATGTAAGAATTATGTCCAAGAGTCATAATGTCATGTGATTTTGCAGAATGTGGGGCAGGGCTTCCTAGAGCTGACATAAGACATTTGGAGCAGAAGATGAAAGGGGGATAAGTTACTTCTTCCCAAGGTATATGTACCTGCTCTATGTAGGAAATATGGACAACGAAACAGCCAGAAAACTTTCCTTATTAAAAAAAAATTGACTGTCCCTTTGCCTTGCTATGGAAACCTTTCCTGTGCACACAGGGAAGGTTTCCATAGCACTTAACACAGTCCCTGTGTGCACTAAAAGTGTAGTTCTAGTTGTCTAAAGAAGTTCTTGCACAGTCCTTTTCTAAACACTTGATTGATAGAAGTCCAAGAAACAGAAAGTGGAAATTTAGGAAGCACCAACTTGAGAATGTAGAAAATAACATCTGCCTCATGCAATATCTAGTAGTTTCTGTAGATTATGCCCTTAAATAATGCACAAAGGATTATGGTCTCTATATATTACAGGGAGAGATTAATGTATATAGCAGTTCTTTCATATATTCAACTTTCTTCCTTTTTGGTGAGTCAGCTACATGTGATGTCCTCCTTTAATTGAAGAGTCTAATTTATTAATGGGACTAATTATTTAATTGATCAGAGATTCTAATTAAATGGAGAATCATTTTGTTGTATGTGACTCGGAATATAAATTTTCTTTTAATATCAGATTTAATATTCCTAGTACAATATTTGCCTGCATCAGTAGTCAACTTTTGATTTCTAAGAATCATCAAAAGCAAAATGCTTCAAAATGAAACTTGGAATAGCTTCCAGATTTTTATTTTGCATTTACAACAATAGTCAGCAACATGTTCTGGCACCATATATAACACCGTAATGTCTCGTAGGCACTTCAGAAACCCGTGACCCGTCAAAAGCGCGGACGGCAAAAGCGCGATCGACAAAATCGCGCCTTTGACGTCATCACAGCGCGACGAAAAAGATCGAAAAATTCAAATAAAAATTAATAAAAATTAAATTAAAGCAAGCCGATTCACATAAAGGTAAGGGTTAGGGTTAGGGTTAGGGTTAGGTTAAGGGTTAGGGTTAGCTTTAGAGCGTTAGCGTTAGCGTTAGGGTTAGGATAAGGGTTAGCGTTACGTTTTTCGTTACTTTAACGGTTAGGTTTAGGGTTAGGTTTAGGGTTAGGTTAAGAGTTAGGGTTAGGGTTAGGTTTAGGGTTAGGTTTGGGGGGGTTAGGGGAAGGTTTTAGCTTTATTTTTACATTTTTTCGATCTTTTTCGTCGCGCTTTGATGACGTCACAGCGCGCTTTTGTCGAGCGCGATTTTGTCCTACGCGCTTTTGTGGTGGAACCCAGAAACCAACTAAATTCTGTAAAAATCAAGAATTTGCCTAATTGCAATAACTTTTGATTCATAAGTTTATATTAATTTCTGGAGCAACAGACATCGTTGGTGTGTGTCATTTCTGTGTTGCCAAGGCTAACTTCCTGAGTTATTTTAGTTGCTTATTATTTGATATTTCTTTTTTTATCAACGTTGTATTCCTGAAATACTATGCTCTTTTTTTCCCAGCCAACTTATTTATGGAAGGTTTTTTTTTTTTCATTACTAAAATCAGCCTCCAAACAAGATCAACATGTTTTCTGTTCATCATTGAGGTAACTAGGAATAACCATGGTCAACCTCTACCCCACATGTATACATTTAAAACTCAAGATAAACGATTTGAAATTAAATAGTGGAGTTTAGGGATCTGTCAGGAAAATGAACAAATTATCACTAAAATTCAGTGGGTATAGACTTTTTAATAAAGTCACATGTATGTTCTCTTTAAACCAGGGGTTGCAACCTTAAACACTTATTTACACCTACCATAGAATCTCCTCTTAGCACGGCGTCCTTTTTCCTCTATGTGTCCTAACTGAAAGCCCTATCAATTGTGGAATTGACCGTCCACAGGGAGCCACAGCAGAGGGATGAAAGAGCCACAGGTTGCTGACCCCTGCTTTAAGCCTGTTATTCCTACTGAAAGCACAAAGTCATCCCCACTTACGTAGAAAATTACAGGTTTAATTCTTTTGCATCGATAAATCCTTTCGGTTATAGTTATTCACTATAAAAATATTACGGAATTGTCTAGAAATCACATAGGATGAATGTGTTCACAAGATGGCCACCCTGTTGCCTTCTGCTTTCTAACTTACCTCATTTCTGTTGATTTTAATATATATAATGTTTTAATATTTTCTATTTTTTGCTTTTTTATGCTATAAGTCAGTGTTTTTCAACCTTGGCAACTTGAAGATGTCCGGACTTCAACTCCCAGAATTCCCCAGCCAGCATTCGCTGGCTGGGGAATTCTGGGAGTTGAAGTCCGGGCATCTTCAAGTTGCCAAGGTTGAAAAACACTGCTATAAGTAATCCAAAGTTGCTTGACAGTGAAATGGGCTTCATGCAAATTTAATGAATAAATAAAAACAAAAATGCAAACTTAAAGACTTTTATTATGAATACTAAAACTACATGAAAGCTAAAAATAGTCCATTATTTTGTCTTTATATTTAAGTTCTAAACTAAGAAATGCCTTCAACTATTATGGGAATATATAGTATTGTATGTGTATCAGCTTTTAGCATTGATTCAGTTCAGACTTTAATTCAACCCCTTGTTCATTTTTTTTGCTGTATTGGTATGTTGCTCATTCTATACCACAGTTATCAATCTGGAGTAATTGATCCCATGAATTGCTAAAACAGAATTAGAACCCATTCATTTGATACACATCTGCAAGCCATGGTTTCTGCAAAGTATGATTTGGCATGGTGAATTACCAAGTAATTTTTATGAAACAAAATTGCCTAAATTGAGGGAATAATAAACTGTAGTATATTACAGTTAAATAAATGCAAATGACATTAATTTAAATTTGCTTTTTATCCTATTAACACAGGTCTGGAGCATTCAAATATAGCATTAGCTTGGAAAAAAGTTTTTTACTTCTGGTTTAGTTAATGGTTTATTAAAACAAACTAGGATCAAACCAACTTGGTACAGATAAAGGTTTCCAATCTTCCAGCCTCAACTAAGAGATTGGGAACATGAATATCCCTTTTTTATCTTGTCCTTCCGTCATTGGTTTTAACTATGATATGGCATTGCCTCTTCACAGTCAACAAGTAACCAGATTAACACATAATATAATTCAGGCTCAATCAGTTATTTTGCAAAACTTCCTTTAGTTAGAAAAAGACAACATAGATCATACCAGTGCAACTCCCAATTACACAAGAGTCATGCACAACAGCCCAAAATAGCATCAACGCACCCCAAAAATTCTGCATTCCAGCAGATGATCTTGTGAGATTTCACACATGGCCGCTGTAGGCTCATGGAATTTCAGTAGAAATGTTTTGAAAGAAAAGTTTTGGGGAAGGTAGGCAAGAGTTCCCAGGGCTGCCAGCCATCTGACAAAATTGTTAACTTATTCCCTTTACCATATTTAAAGCAATTCCTAAAAAGGGCAGCAGAAACTTATACAAAAACATCCGTACAAAAATAATCAAATACAAAGACCAAGTTTAGGAGACTGTGAACATTATGTCTGCCCCAAAATGTAATGATCTATGAGAAATAACAACTCTTTTATCTTGAGGTATAATATTATTAATATTGCTGAAAGGAAAGATTACTATTAAGGCTGTGAATGCTTCAAAAATGATTCAGAAGCAGCGCAGTACCTTTCTGCTATTTGGTAAAGCAGCCTGATTTCCCCCCGTTTTTTAAATATGGGGCGGGGGAGGTTCGGTGTGGTTGACTCATGCTGAGCTTGTTGATTAGAACACTGGCAGCCTAGGTTCGAGAGCCCAGCACCACAGAATAGGGTGAGCTCCCATCCTTACCCTAGCTTCTTCCAACTTAGCACTTCGAATACATGCAAATGTGAGTAGATAAATAGGTACCCCTTCAGTGGGAAGGTAACAGCATTCCATGATGTCATGCTGGCCACATGACTATGGAAATGTCTTCAGACACCACTGGCTCAATGACCTTGAAATGAGCACACGCACACACCGCTATAGTCGGCAATGAGTAGGAGTAAAATCCGCAGGGACTCTTATTTTTTATGTATGTGGGCTTCCCCCAAAAAATGGCTGCTGTTGTTGTAAGAGTGTATTAACTTTAATAAGCTGACTAGTTAAAATTACAGGCTTTATTTCACACATGAAAAAAGGTTTGAGTTTCAGTGAATTATTGCTACATTTATTTGCTGCCCACCTTGGGGTTCGAGGCGAATAAAAGTGAGAATCTATTTGCACAAGCTGGAAAATTGTTCTTACAAATTATTTTCAAACTAGGCAAAGACTCAATAAAGGAGAATATTTGTAACTCAAGAGTTACAAGAAACATCTGCAAGAAAACAACCACGTTCAGAGAACACTAAGGATCCTTTATGCAAGAGTCTTGTTACTATTTTACACTCTGTGGTATATACCAGCCATATTAATAATTTTTGGGTCATGTTCAATCATGTATTTTTAATATTGGAAGCAGCTAAATAACGTAATTATTGTCTGGCCTCTGTGCCTCGAAAACCAGGATTATTTATTTATTAAATGAAACAAAATGCATTCATGTATAAAACATTTTCATGAAAGGTAAGTGGACTGAGCCGAGGTGGTGCAGTGGTTAAATGCAGCACTGCAGGCTACTTCAGCTGACTGCAGTTCAGCAGTTCGGCTGTTCAAATCTCACCGGCTCAGGGTTGACTCAGCCTTCCATCCTTCCGAGGTGGGTAAAATGAGGACCCGGATTGTTGTTGGGGGCAATATGCTGACTCTGTAAACCGCTTAGAGAGGGCTGAAAGCCCTATGAAGCGGTATATAAGTCTATTGCTATTGCTACATTTTACCTGCTTTTCTTTAAGAACAATCCCAGGAATAGTATTTATTAAGAGTATAAATCTGCAACGCTTTGGTTTTTGATGTGGAAGTCCCATTTAATTTCATAGACTTTAATTCTCCTTAGAGAGGTAAAAGATTGCCAACACAATGCAACAGAAGGAGTATCAGTATACAGAATGTGCTTTGTTTTGGTGTTAGGTTTTGCCTTTGGGGTTCAACAGCTCCATCCAGCCTTAATCCAGAGACCCTTTGGGTAAGTCCTCTCTAAACCTGTTGTTGTGGGGTTTTTTTGCAGTGGGAAACAAATAGTGTATACTTGTTAATGTCCTGTAATGTGACTTCTGGCAATAAAATTATTACTTTTTTTTCCTCCAAATATGCAGATTTAAAATGCCCTCGCTTCCTTAATGGTTTTCCAATAAGCGTTAAAGCTGGGGTGAATGGGTGCACAGCACCTTGCACTGTGAAGCAGTCCTGTGCTGATAAGATAATGTGGGGAAACCAGGTTCTGCCTGTAATCAACACTCCAGTGTACCCCCCAACAATATATTTTTCTTTCTTAAGCTAAACTCAATGTTATTTATCTCTTTCTAATCTGACAGGGATCGTTTACAGTTAAGATAACTGATGAGAAGGATATGAGGTGGAATAGTTCTGTTTGGAATTAAACTCTGTAACCAGTAGACTCAAAACACACACAAACAAGCTAAAATGGTGATTAACGATGCATGTATGTTTTCTTTCTATAGTCCATAGATATCAGTGTGGTTTTATTTTATTTATTTATTGATTTGTTGATTACAGTAATGAAGTGGTGTTGATAGCTAAACTGTGTGCTTTTGTTTAATTGAAAGAGCTGTAGTGAAAGTTTTTGGTGGCTTTTCCGTTTTGGTTTTTTTGTTGAGGAGTGTTGACTTTGCGAAGGGGAGCACAAAAAATAAATAAATCCTCTTTTCCCCCCTCTTGCTTTCAAGCTGTAGCCTGCGACTTATTTATCTTCTTTTTAACCATATTTTGTAGTGATTGCTAAATTTGTGTGATACCGTTTTATTTTCTTTTTTTTAAAAAAAAAAGAAAGCTCAACATTGCTTGCATGTTAATTTTATTTTTTTTGTACTTTGGGAAGGATGTGGAGCTTTGTGTTATTAACAATACGCATCCACTTGCACTTTCCCATTAATGATTTTGTTTTCATCAGCTTTAACTTGCAGTATTCTTTAAATATGTGCTACTTTTAATAGAACTTATGTTTCTTTTTTAAATTCAACCATGAAACTAGAAAAGGAATCTGCTTGAACTCTCTCTTTGCGATCTTTTCTCCTTGCTAATCCTCGCTAAGTAAAACTCATGGTGAAACTGGAGAACAGTTTTGAAATACTATAACTTGCTACCATGAAACACTAGCAGCAATAATTGAATTTAGCCAGCTGAAGACTGAAAAAGACAATATCCAGATTTACATGTTACTGTGTTTGCACAAGGCGCTGAGCTATTAAACTAGTCACAATCATAAAACATGGTTTACAAACTATAATTGCTGAGTTTATTTATACTGAACGACATTATGATTTGGTGTGATGTGTAACTCCAACCTGTAAGTTGATGCCCTACAGAGGAACTCTCATGATAGGGCTATAATGGAGAAGTGCAAAATGTTGTGCCTTTTCAGATAGCGATTTTCACCAATTTGCTGTCCCCAGATAAACTGACATATTTGCAGGTTTGGGGAGTGGAACACCAGAGACTCTTGGGAAAGGTGATATTTGCTGGCCTTTCATCCATTGATCATAGTTTTTGGAGTTTCACTTGATGCAACACTGGATCCAGTTTATTGCCTGCGATTATATGTAATTTTCTTGATATTTTATAAAATGCTTTAATTTCCCCAACTATTTGTCAACTTAGGGGAAGCAAAGATGTAGAAATGTTAAATCTGTCTGCCATTAACAGAAAAGCTAACTGCCTATATAGGAGGAACAAGGGAGTGGATCAGGGGTGGGTTTCAACCGGTTCGCGGCAGTCCCTGCGAACCGGTTGGTCGGCGAACCCGGAAGTAAGTAACTTCCGGGAACGGCGAAGGGCCCGCCTGCCCGCCGCAGTCCTTACCCGGTTTTGACGAGTTCTGCGCTTCCACGCATGCGCAGGACGCATACAGTGCCTGCGCGATCCTCCAAGAGTAGCTGGAGCGTCGCGCAGACACTAGTACACATGCGTGCACCGCGCGCGTGCACGAGGACGCCACCGGCCCCGTTCCAACCGAACCGGTTGGAACAGGGCGAGAAACCCACCCCTGGAGTGGATAAGCAAGATAAAGGCTTCAAGATGCCAAGCTAAATAGATTTATAATCATACAAACTCTTATTCTAAATCTTAAGCTCATTTTTCTTCTTGAATACCAATAAGCAACCATACAAAAAAAACCACAAGGGTTTCCCCCCCAAAAAAACCTGTGATATTTTAAAAACTTCATAGTGTAACCATGTCTTAAATTGGCTTTTTCGTTTCTCTTAAATACAAAACATGTTTTAGCTATTCACCAAAATAAACACCTACCTACTTCCTTAAGAGGTGTCACTGTTCTAAATCAAATATTTATACAGTACAATTCACCAAAGCAACTAATTTTATTTAAATAGGGTGAGAGGAAAATTATTTTCTATCATCCTGACAGTTGTCACAAGATCCTTTATCTTCTCTCTACAACTAGAGAAGCCCCTCCCCCCCCAACCAGGATTGAAGTGTGCAAAAAAAGAGGATTATTTTTTTTTTCCTCCCACATTGGTTCTCCTGACACTTGCTATTTTGTGAAATTGCAGCTTCAGGAAGACCATTCATGCTGGGATCATAGTATGGGAGGAAAGGTTGATTTCTCTTCCCTGAAACGTGGTTTGGCGCTAAGCCAGTCTATTGAGAAGGATAACCATATGCAAAAGAGTGGGAAAGGGAAATTCAACAAGTATAGTTTGGCATACAGCCATGGAGATGAAAAGCCAAAAACTACTTAGTCAAAGAAACTACTTTAAGTAACACAGTTGCATACTTCCGTATCAAAAGTTAAGTCCTCTAAATTTAATAGAAATTGCTCCTTAGTAAATAAGTAAGTAAATAAATACTTCAAATATCTCAAAGTGATATTTTAGCTAAGTTGCAGCCCATCAACATATGTAGGATAAGGCAAGCTCTTCTGTTTTGTCCATTTGTTCACTTTTCTACAGTTCATCTACATTAGGCAAATGTTATAGATGCTTACATTGATTTAGTGGCATAAATAGTGGTGTCATAGTCAGCATTCTTGAATATTGTGTGTTCATCGAATAAAGAGAATGAAATAGTTCCAGCTATAGAATATATGATTTCATATTTCCAGAACCATTGAACTGAATGGCATGGCGATATGTGGCCTCAAGATTTTTATTGCATACCAACTAATGTTGCTGTGCTCCAAAATAACTGTCAGATGGCAAGCATTACAGTATAATAATAAAGAAAAACAATATTATAAAAATTTGTAGGATAGGGTAAACCTCAATAAAGATCTTATGATATAATGAGTAGTTCGGAGACTGTTTTTAAGATAAATTTCAAAACATCTGCTGTCTATGGGGTATTCTAGTATGCAGAGATAATGATGGATCTTGGTACAATACCTTTTTCTGAAAAAATGAAGGATCTGGGTTGCAAATATCCAGATGACAGCAAAGTAATATAAAAACCCCAAACTCTTTGTTATCACCTAATAGTCACCAAGATGACTCCAGATGGATATAGTAGCCCTATTTCGCATCTATGTTCTCCAGTCCATTGTTCTTGTCATAACGGTTGATGCTAGCCATATATTCATAAAATCTTTATTTATTCAGTTTTATCTTGCTGTTTCATCACTAAAAAATAATCCTATTTTAGTCTAGGAACTTTTAAATATATAAAACTTTATTTGCTCAGAATTTATTATTTCTTGGAGTATATGTGCAAAATTGTAATTGCTCCATATGATGGCCTGTTGGATTTACTTGAATATAGTATGAGCTGTTCAAACAGCCTTCCTCATCCCTTCTGGGTGTGCCTGGAGATCAGTGGTGGGTTTCAAAAATTGTTTGAACCTACTCTGTGGGTGTGGCCTCCTTTGTGGGAGTGGCTTGCCGCCCATGTGACCGGATATGAAGATGCCGACGACACTTGTCAGAACCACCTTAAATTACCTCACACACAGCACTGGCATGCATAAGAATATGATGTAAACTTGTTTTTTAAAAGGCATCTTTGGTTTGCATTAAAACAACTTCAACACACGCAATGTTCTGATTGCACCACAAACGCAGTAGTCATCCTTACCTTTCACAGAGGCACTGAGTTTTATAAATATGAGCATGATAGTGTAGAATAATCATATCCAAGGAGCAGTGGTGGGTTTCAAAATTTTTTGGAACCTCTTCTGTAGGTGTGGCCTGCTTTCCGGGTCCACTGGTGGAACCTCTTCTAACCGGTTCGGTAGATTTGACGAACCAGTTCTACCGAATAGGTGCGAACTGGTAGGAACCCACCTCTGCTGGAGATGTTAATAATCAAAAATGGTAATAAAGTTTAGCTACTGTAATTTAGGGTTACTTTATTTTGGAAAATAATATATCCTTTACCTGAGTCTTAAGCTGATTTTTTTAAAATAACTTTACTAGGGACTGAAATATTTTTAAAATTCAAGATGATTTTTTTTTAATCCAGTGGCTTTCTTTTATCTTTCTGATTTCTTCATTTAATGCCTACATTTGGATGTTACAGAAATACATGGTACCTTGTGATAAAAATAATACTTTAAACTATATGAATCTGTGTTAACATTAACTTCATGGAAGTAGCAATAGCACTTAGACTTATATACCGCTTCCTAGTGCTTTTACAGTCCTCTCTAAGTGGTTTACAGAGTCAGCATATGGCTCATATGAAAGGCTGAGTCAACCTTGAGCCGGTGAGAAGTTTAGAGGTTTAGAGGTTTATTTATATGCCGCCCTTTTCCCTGGGGGGACTCAGGGCGGCTCACAATCCAAAGGAAGGGGGGAAAACAGACTTTTACATATAAAACAATACATGGTTAAAACACAACATTCAACCCATTCGGGCGGGTTACAATCTTTAGCCCTAGGCCTGACAGGATAGCCAGATTCTGAGGGCTGTGCGGAAGGTCTGGAGGGTGGTGAGGGTACGAATCTCCACGGGGAGATCGTTCCATTGGGTCGGAGCTACCACCGAGAAGGCTCTCCTCCGCGTGGTTGCCAGTCGGCATTGACCAACGGATGGAACTCGGAGGAGGCCTAATCGATGAGATCTAATAGGTCGTGTGGAGGTGATTGGCAGTAGGCGGTCTCTCAAGTACCCAAGTTGGCTGCATTAACTCAATAACCACTAAACGGTGTTTACAAGCAATAAGAAAATTATCCACTGTGGTCACCTCAGATTATATAGCCAATGATGATATATAAACAGTTTGCATTTTTTTTCTTCCATCACCAGTAATTATCCTGGTTACCTTTCCAGAGGTTGCTCAACGATAGATAGATAGATAGATAGATAGATAGATAGATAGATAGATAGATAGATAGATAGATAGATTACATTTTTGTAAAAACAAAAAAGCCTAAATGCAGACATCCTGTACCCTGAATGGAATCAGAACTGCTGAAAGCAGGATGGGAGAAGTGTAATTCTTCCCCTGTGTTTCTTTGTTTCCCAAAATAACTTCCTGCCAGCCCTGAAGGGATAGGAAACAAACCAGAGCAACAGAGATAAAAACTGAAGCAACAATTTGGGGGCTACCCCTGCAGCCTTGCTAGTTTTTCAGTGGCTGTTAAATCTAAAGCAGGACAGTGGCATGGTTGTGAATAGGTGATTGAGTTCAACAGATTTGATAAGGCTTTCTGCTTTGTTGAGCTTCAAATATTGACACAGGTTGCTTTTCATATATGGGCAGAGCAGGGAAGGGGGTGTTGACTGGCACGATGGCCTCATATATCGTGAGTATTGTCTGTAAGAGTGCCAGGGAGATTCCTGCTCTGCTTTTTGTGTCTCACACATTGCTAGAATCAAGACAGGTTTATTTGGAGGAAAACACGGATAGAATGACTCAGATTTATTCACTGAATGAGTCAGATTATGTGCTTGCTAGTAGACTTTATTATTTATTTTTATTTATATGTTGCCCACATTGAAAGATTCTCGGTAGCACATAGCAAACAGAAACATCTTGTTAATTATCACCAAAAATAAAATAATAAAATTAGAGGTAATCATCTCTAACTTTGAAATGCTGTGGACTTCATAATCTCCCCGTGCAACTTACAGAATTGGGCATTCAAGCAGGCTCCAAGTCAATGAAATTCAGTGATTTGATGCTTAATTGGATTGATTAAATTTGACTCATTTGAAAACAGGTTGGGACCTTCATCCAATTCTTCTGCAAATAATACATTCAAAGGTAAAAATAAAGTACAGACTTATTTTTAGTTAGGTTTTATATCGTGAAATGAGTAGCAATTAATCAAAAGAATACTAGAAGTAAATGTTTCCCAAATTTTCCTTATGCCCTGTCAAATTCAAAAGGCAAAATCCAAAATTCTGGAAAGGGGCTAGGTCATTCTTATCATAATAAATCTTAGCTTACTGTGATGTTACTGCTTTTATACATGACTGTCTATACTCTACTGGAAATCTGTTACCACTTAAAATATTCTGATTCCACTGCAGTTACTGTGGAAATGCTAAATGCTTTAAAGGTAGTGCTCAACTTAAAACTGAACCCCAAATTTTTATTGCTAAACAAAATAGTGAGTTTTGCCCAGAGGTGGGTTCCTACCAGTTCGCACCTATTTGGTAGAACCGGTTCATCAAATCTACTGAACCCGTTAGAAGATGTTCCACCAGTGGACCCGGAAAGCAGGCCACACCTACAGAAGAGGTTCCAAAATTTTTTGAAACCCACCACTGGTTTTGCCCCATGTTATGACTTTTCTTGCTACAGTTGTTAAATGAATCACTGCAGTTGTTGTATTAATAACCCTGTTGTAAAGTGAATCTGGCATCCTATTAACTTTGGTTGTCAGAAGGTCACAACAGGTGATCACATGATCCCGGAACACGGCAACCTTCATAAATATGGACCAATTTCTAAACATCCGGATTTTGAACATGTGACTGGCAGGATGCTGCAACAGTCATAGGTGTGAAAAATGGCCGCAAGTAACTTTTTTCAGTGCCGGTGTAACTTTGATCACTAAACAAAAGTTTGCAAGTTGAAGATTACTTATATTAGCCTGTTGTAAGTTAGCCCAAAGTATTAACTTTGTGATAGTATTCATACATGCAAAAAATATTTAGATCAATATAATTAATCATTGAATTCAGTAGGGGTTGAATTCTGAATAAAAATGCATAAGATATAGAAGTTCAGCACACACATAAAAGTGAGTTATTTTGACAGGAATAAATCCAGATTTTACAGTAATATATTGTAATATGCATGATTTCTCAAAAGTGAGACCCATTAAGGGTTTTTTTTTAATGGCTGACATACCAGTCCTTGAGCCAGCAAAAATATATATATATATGCTGGCATAAAATATGATGTCCTCACTGACAGAGCTTATCCTGATATAGACACAAAACTGGAAAATGATTCTATCCATATTGATGGTTCAGAGATTGTTAAGAGTTGGAAGTCCCTCCAGCTTTATTTCCCCACCTCCTAGTACCCATTCCACCATGTCACCCATAGATATGAAAGTGCCCATCAGTTATTCTCTTTATTATACATTGGGATAGGAAAGAACCTGGGGAGGCAGCAAGTTTTGACAATGGCTGGATAGATATTTTTAGCAATCCATCAAAACTCTGTTTTTGCCTTTCTACTCTACAAGTGAATTCAAAATGAGCCTGAAAGTTGTCTGGTAGACTCCTTTTGAACATAGTAGTTTAGCATTCTTACAGAATAGTGCCATTCCAGAACACTTCTTAAACCCGTAATGGGCTGCCAGACTCCTAGACATGGTTTGAGAACTGCTCCAAAGAACACGAAACCCATATTTAAACTACAGCTAACAGGTGTGGGAAAAGAAACAGAAAGACAGCTCTATCTTGCCACCATGCAGCTGTTCCACCACTACTGTCGATCAGCTGTTATTCAGGACTCTGGTCCAGAGAGACCCCGGTTTGGGGGGGGGGAAATGGGGTAGCCTATTTCCTAGGGGAAAAAATGGCCCTAGAAGACAGAATGCAAAGACTGAAAGGAGAATGGCCTGTCCATGCCAGCTTCAGTTGCTGATATGTAGTGAGTTCACCACATTCTCTTGGTTAGTGAAGTGCCTGCAGCTGTATCTCTGAGAAGCTTTTTAGGGTATGAGGGGAAATATTGTTTTAATTCCAGTACAGCTAAAGATAAATTAAGGCCTCCTCGGGTATTTGTTGGGGATCAAATGCAACGTAATGCCACGAGGACCCAGCACAAAATATACAACCTAAATCAAAAATCTTATTTATGCTTGATAGAAGTAAGGAAACTCTCTGTTCAATAGAGTTACTTGCATGTTAGTGTGTATTTATAGCAAACTTGAAGGAAAACGGATGCGTTTCAGTGCCTATTTCTAATGCAGTGTTTCTCAACCTTGGCAACTTGAAGATGTCCGGACTTCAACTCCCAGAATTCCCCAGCCAGCATTCGCTGGCTGGGGAATTCTGGGAGTTAAAGTCCGGACATCTTCAAGTTGCCAAGGTTGAGAAACACTGTTCTAATGTACCAAAGAAAACTACCTTTGAAAAATCTGGAAATAAAAAGGTGCAGAAACCAGCATTTCTCCCAAAAGTAAGTTCAGAAGAACATCTTTCAATCTATTGTGCAAAGATGCCTCAACCACCTAACGAGGAGCTGCTCTTTAACCTCTTGACCTCGAAGAACATAAAAGGAGCTAGCATTTTAGTATCATGACAATCTCTGCCTGCTGGCGTTTCCAACAGATGGACGTTTACTTTGGCCTTATAAAGCCATTTTACTCAGCTGGAAGCTCTTGTCGCATGACAGATGATCAAAAATAGACCCACTGCAGCTTGTGCTGTCAATCATGTGAGATATGGCACAACAGTGGGCGCCTGGAGAGAGTGCATGCATATTGTAGGCTACAGAGTTCTAAAGGGGTAAAGTTTCATAATTCTCCCACCTGTTAGTTTCTTGACTTAATAGAAACAAATTACAAGAGCTTGAATACATAGATTCATCATGATATCTAACAAGGAAACAACTTTAGAATCCATAATGATGATGCTTCTGTCAGAACAGAGCTATGACTTAACTATATAATAAAGTGATCTGCATGTGATAGAAATCATCCTTGGCAATTGATCTGTTTTTAAATGAGCATTATGATCAAATTACTTGATGTACGGTTTATATCTATTTAAAAACCATATAAAAACAAAAAGTTGTTATTGACTTTAATACCACAGATTTCTTTACAGAACCCTTAATATAAGAGATTAATCAGTTTTGCTGTATTTTTTTTTTAAAAAAATCTTAAGTGACTGTCATTATTCTGTTCAATAACCTCTTCTTATATATGTGTGTCGCTGTTTCCCCACCCAGGACAGTAGGAAACTAATGATAAATTTTTGTTAGTTAGAGCTTTAATATTGAATTGTAGGCATTGAAGGGGCAGGGATCAGTTTCAAAGCAAAGCTGTATGGATTTCTTTCCAATGCAGTAATGCTATATAACTAAAAAAAAATTTTGCTTGGCAACATCGTACGAACATTGAAAATATTTTTCATTTCAACGCACCTGTATTAATTTGGTTATAACAGGATGATCAAGCGGACGTAATCTGGGCAATAGAGGGAAAGGAAACTTACAACATTGCATGAGAAGCTGAAAGCTTTCATTCTGCATCTGAAGCTGTGTGTGTGTGCGCGCGCGCGCGTGTTCCCTGGATTTTATCAGAATTATGCAGGAGAGAAAGTTTGATTTCCTGATAAAAGTTTTAGCTGCAAGTTAAAACTTTGGAGAAGATTCTGTTTATTCCAAAGAGAGTAATAGGTTGGATACATAAGATACAAGGGATCAATCCATGTACATATAGATGGGGAATTAGCAACTTGTCTAGCTGTAGCAACGAGCAGAGCTTATTTTAAGCCATTCAGATTTATTTAGAGATTTTTAGGCAAAACATTGTTTTTCAGCTTCACCCTTCTAATGCGTAATAACCACAGTCTCCATTACCAAGCCGTTTGTAAGTAAACCTGAAGCTTTTGGGTGTTGAAAGCACAGCCGAAGTATTGTTATCTATATATATTTATGATATTTATTACAAATATCAACAATGCCCTGCTTGTGCTTCTAACGGTACAAAAAAAAAAAGGTAATGTTTAATAGTAAGGAGAAGTATGTATGTAATAACAGCAAGGTTGTTCCTCAAAATATGTTTCTCCTTTTTTTTTTTTTTTTTATTAAACACTAGATCTACCTGAACATAATTCCACTCCAGCTCTCCCTATTTCCTTCCAAAGCTATGCCTTATATAGAAATAAGGGAACTGGCACAGGAGTCCGTGCCCTGATATGTCTTAACAGGTTTGACTTTCATGGCCTCTTCAGAAGTGTGATGCACATCTACCCACATCTACCGAGAGGTCACTGTCATGTATTTTTAATGGCATCTGTGTAGCTTTCCCCTCAATAGCCTTTTGTGACGGAGTGAATTGCACTATAGTTCGTTTGACAAGTGTGATTCTTGCTGTGTTTACCACACCTGTGAACTTCTATTTAAACTCCTTTTGTCGCCTGTGTTTTATTTATGTATTTATTATTTTTTTTTAATAAGGATGACTGGAGTTGCAGAGGAATTAATGTGTGCATAGCAATTCAAGTAGGATTGCCACAATACAAGACAGTTATTGCCCTAATACTTTTGAATAATGTGGGTAATGCAATGAAACAAGTAAGAAGCCGTGTGGAAATCATCAGTATCCCACCATGGAACTAAACATGCAGGCTACTAAAATATATACATACTAAGGAAAGAGTCATATAAACTCTCAGTATATTACAATTCTTAGGGGGGGGGGAATTAGTCACTTCTCTGTGGCTATGCACCCCGTCTTCCAGCCCCAAACCAGGATTCTTTCATTTTTCTTTTAACCAATGTACATTTTAAGATTATCAGTATTTTAAAATTAGTTGTGTGCCTTTATAGCGATTCTGATCAGTGTTGTTAAGTTGGCATTAACACTGTGACGCTATTTTTTAAAAAAAAAAACATTTTCATCGGTGCGTCTCCTTTTTAGCTTGTCAGGTGATCGCTGAAATTAGTTATTGTGGCAACCCTATGCGTATAACAACAACTAAATTTGAGTTTGGTTTTTTAGTTCTGAACCGGGGGAGTGAGGATTCCCAGTGGTCTAACTTTATCTTCTGTTTTTCAACAGGATCCCTGCTCATTACGTATATCCGCAGGCTTTTGTGCAACCTGGGGTGGTTATTCCACACGTCCAGCCTACCGCTGCTACTTCCACCACACCATACCTTGACTACACGGGAGCTGCGTATGCTCAGTATTCGGCGGCGGCGGCCGCTGCAGCGGCAGCAGCCTATGACCAGTATCCCTATGCGGCTTCGCCAGCTGCTGCAGGATATGTCACCGCTGGGGGATACGGCTACGCGGTCCAGCAACCTATCACCGCAGCAGCGCCTGGAACAGCTGCAGCTGCAGCAGCTGCTTTCGGCCAATACCAGCCACAGCAACTGCAAACAGATCGTATGCAATAGCAGACGGACGTGGCAAGAAAGCACCCTTTGTTATTATTCCTATCAATTTACCTTCAAGCCTTTCGGTAGAAATAATTTAACTTTTTTAAGTTATCCAGCTTTAAAAACAAAACAAAACAAAAAAACGCTACAATGCAACAGAATAGTATAGGAACAAATACCACTGTCTTTTAAAGCATTATACCTCCCGTAGAATGAATAATATTGTGGGATAAGGTATGGTAAGAATTTTCTAAGCATCATCTTATCATGAAAAGCATAGCTAAAGTAACCAAAAAAAAAAAGCAAGCTGTTTTTTTTAAAAAAAATAAGGTGCATTTTACAGTATCCTTGTAAAAAGTTAAAGGTGAGCAATACATAAATGATCAAGTGGAAGATTATTATTACTTAAATATTGAAAGTGCTGGCTATCATTACAACTTTTCAGTAAGGCCTATTTTGTGTGAATGAGTAGAAAAATATTTTTTTGACAATCTCATATTGGGCGTCGAACAAACTAAGGAAGATGGCCCTTGGGAGGTGGGGGGAAGGGTAGACAGCATCAAAGTTATTTTCTCATCTGTCCTCTCTATGAATGGGACTATGGAGCAAGTGGCGTGGAATTAAAGGGTGTAACAGCTGCACAGACAATCCATGACACAGCCCGTTCTGGAAAGCACACATCACTTGTTCTCATTTGATGAGGTTGTCACATTCTAATCCCTCTCCCCATCCTGTTTCACTTTTAGGGAAATTTTGACTGCTACAGTCAGCTATTCTGATTCTAAAACAGGATCAGCTCTCTCTCCTACAACAGCTTTCTCCTTTTATTTACTGTATCTATTCATGGCTTGTGAATAAAGGCAGGAAGAAATTTGCTGAATTTAAATATTTAAGAACTGTACTTAGGGAATGCATTTTAAAATGATTTGTACTCAAGTTAATTCCTATTTAAGTATTTATTTGCAAAAACATAGGCCTCTTCCATGCGGCTACTTGTTGAGACTGCAATTCTTCAAAGGTTAATTCTATGTGAGCTCTATTGTGCCTTAATTGTAATGCTATTTAAAGATATATTTATTTTGAAAGTTGTACGATGCTGCATCCTAAAGAAACCCACTTTAGATGTGAAACTGTAAAATATTGTATTCATCTCATAGTGTAAGTTATTTAGCAGGTTTAGGAGTAGAATATAAAATAATAACCTAAGCAATTAAAGATGCTGACATAGGTTTATTGTCTTCAATAAGCATACCTTTGTAAGGGTATTTTAAAACTTTTGGAAAGGTTTTGATCTCTAAAATGCTAGTTTCATGATTTTCCCGCTGTTTCACTGACTGAATATCTGTTTTCTTGGACGAAAACTTTACTGTTTTTCAGTAAAACTTAACTTACTCTGAAAGACGTTAAAATACTACACATACCAATTGAGGAATAAGACTCAATTTAAACATTACTGTGCTGTATAATAGGAGCTATATTTATATCATTGGCCACACACATCCATAATAACGTCTGCATAGGGAAACCATGTGAATTGGCTGAACAATATGGGGGGGGGGGAAGCAATGGTACCCTGTTTCCCTGAAAATAAGACCTCCCAGGATAATAAGCCCAATCGGGCTTTTGAGCACATGCGCTAAAATAAGCCCTCCCCTGAAAATAAGCCCTCCCCGAAAATATTGCAATACAACAGCAGCAACGAGGTGATCATGCTTGCCTTCTCCTGCACCTCAAAAATAATAAGACCTCCCCAAAAATAAAGCCAAGTGCTTATTTCGGAGGTCAAAAGAAAATAAGACCCTGTCTTATTTTTGGAGAAACGTGATATTTGTACAACCCATGAGTTCCCTGTAAACCCTTTTGTTTGTTCATGTGGTGACTGAGTTTCAGATAAATAGCTCCAGTACTATAACAGTAATCCAGAGTTGAATCTTAAGCCCTTCTGATCTTGTTGGGACTTTTTCCTCAACCGGGTATATTAATGATAAGTCTGAAGCCCCAATCTTAAACACAGTATGTGCAAACACCATAAGAATACTCATCATATGCCTTTAGAGTGGGTTATTGGTATTTTCTGCTATGAAAAGGGGTCATTTTTTCAGTTTCATCTCTATATAGATAAACTATTGTTCCTTAGCTAGGAAATGCTGCTTTCATTTGTCCTGTGAAACTGCAATAATTTGTAATTTTTATTCTTGACCTAAAAAGAAATTTAATATTTTGGACTGTATGGGAATCTTTTTATACTTGAACAATTTCATAAAAGGGAAGACAGGATAGCATTTTTATGGATTTCTCCAATGTCACTGGATTTATTTTGAATACTAGCCAGTGTTATATAACATGACTACTGTGCATGTTATTTATTATGTATATTGCTTTATAATGTTTCAGATCTTCTAATCTACACACTTGTATTAAAATAATAAAAATGTCATTGAATCCAAACTTTTTACAGTTGTACACAAAATAAGTTTCTTAATGCATCAAGACATCTTGAAATGCATTTCAGAGTTCCCCTATTGAGTAAACAGATGGTTCATGGTTTTTAAAAGGTTGAGACAAATGAAATGTTACTTACTTTGCCTTTATTTATGCAGTGCTGTCAAATTAAATTTTAAACAAGTGCTATAACAACGCAGTGCATAATTAAGTTGTGGAATATCAGCATGCTATTCCTCTAAAACAATGGTTCCCAAACTTGGCAACTTTAAGACTTGTGGACTTCAACTCCCAGCTCTGCTGGCTGGAGAATTCTGGGAGTTGAAGTCCACAAGTCTTAAAGTTGCCAAGTTTGGGAACCACTGCTCTAAAAATTGGAATCAGGCCTATAAATCCATAAAAAAAACCACAGTTCTCATTCAGAAAGAATATAAATTTGTTTTGTCTTTGCAATTTCAAAATAGTGTGCACCTTATTGAAATAATATGCACACTCTTCTGAGTGTCTTATTGGGGCAGACAGAAATTAAACATTTTCTAAATCAGGGGTCCTCAACCATTGGTCCATGCTGGGCTGCAGCCCATTCGGAACTGGGCTGTGGAAGCGGTGAGCGAGCGTGTGATGCTGCACTTCTGAAAGCGGCACGCGCATGTGAAACCATCCCCTATCCCCTCCCTCCCACGGCCCCCAGTTGGAGATTGAAGATCACTGTTCTAAATAAATGGCCACAGATCTGTGTGTATTCACATGATCCCACATTCCAAGATTACATACCTTGTGCTACAGCAGTGGTTCCCAAACTTGGTAACTTTAAGACTTGTGGACTTCAACTCCCAGAATTCTCCAGCCAGCTCTGCTAGAATTCTCCCAGAGAATTCTGGGAGTTGAAGTCCACAAGTCTTAAAAGTTGCCAAGTTTGGGAACCACTGTGCTACAGTATCAAAAGAGGTAAAATTGAAGGGACTGATGCTATGTATATCTAGGTGTAATTTTTTTAATATGCAGAGTTTCATTACAAAACAAATCACCTCAATGTAATTATTCATCATATTATCTATCCTTCGCTAAAACGTGAAAGGCTTTTCAGAGTTGAGGTTGAACTTAGGAAACACTAGGAGCTGTTTTACTAAAAGTATTCTTAGAGTTGTTTGAAATAGGTTTCATTTTTCTCTCATTATGTATTTAGGAATTTAAAATAATGTCTTAGTTCACTGATTATTTACTGTATAATTTAGGTGTGCTGTTATTTTATTTTCATACTGCAAGCATACTGTACTTGCGGTTTCTCCCAGAATAGTTAAAAGTGATTTACAATTGAATAATAAAACTCAGAAATTTAAATAAAACCAACAATCCTTAAAATTAACAGATTCCAAAGTTTAAAATGTTCGTGTGTCTGTATATGTGTGTGTGTGTGTTTGTGTGTGTGTGTGTGTGTGTGTGTGTGTGTGTGTGTGTGTGTTACTGTCACTGCCCCTTCATTTAATAACCAAGAAAGAAACCACTCAACTCCATATTTCAGAATTAAGTGTACTTTTACTGGCTACAAACGAAAAGAAGCGAAGCAAAGCTGAATCTGCATAAAAGGTGCGAAAGCAATAGATATCAATACAAAATTCAATCCCCTCCCCTTGGTACCCCAGTCCATAGTCCAATCATATTTCACCCAACTGTCAGGTGGGAGACATCTTCAAAAATCATCATCAGGATGGAATGGACAGTTAGCCTTGGCGGGAAACTCCCACATGCGCAAAGAGATGGTGAGAATAACTCCCTAATTAAACAGTCCTCCAGTACAGAATGATTCCCTTCCCAAATACCATGCCGCCTCCCCTCCCCATTTCAATGGCAGCCGAAAAGCAGCAGCGAAGCAGAGGCTGACAGTTACGCTCTCAATGATTTCATAAATGTCAATTACCAATCATTGTGGTTTACAGCAGCCAAAAAAAATCCAAAGCCTGACCTGACAAGTTGCTTTTACCTCTTTTGAAACCTTTTCTAATTGTATTTATACTCATTGACAGACCCTTACAAAAAAATAGAAAACAGTAATTAAATGACATGAATGTAAGCTTGCCCTTAAAGAATTTGTTGGATCACACCAATGGTGGAATTCAAAAAAATGAATTCCGGTTCTGAGGGTATGGCTTTGTGGGGCGTGGCATGGCTTGTGGGTGTGGCTTTGTGGGGATGGCAGGGGAAGGATACTGCAAGATCCCCATTCCTTCCCCACCCCACTAACCTGCTTTCCAGCTCCATTCTCCTGTTCAGGGCAACGAAAGAAGATCAGCTGGGAGGCAGTGAGGGCGAGGCCAGCCTATTTGCCAGTTCTCTGAACTACTCAAAATTCCAGAGCTTGTATTACTAATCTTGCATGATCTTAAAGCTAAGCAGGGTCAAACATTGATAGTACCCGGATGGGAGACTAGCAAAAAATACCAGAGCAGAAGTATAAACTGGGAAGTAAATCAATCATCTATCTATCTATCTATCTATCTATCTATCTATCTATCTATCTATCTATCTATCTATCTATCTATCTATCATCTATCTATCTATCTATCTATCTATCATCTATCTATCTATCAATCGATCATCTATCTATCTATCTATCTATCTATCTATCTATCTATCTATCTATCTATCTATCTATCTATCTATCTATCTATCTATCTATCTATCTATCATCTCCTGGAGGAAGGAAATAGGATTTCTATATTGCTGCCAAGAAACTATGTGGACATTTCATTAAAAGTACCCAAAATGAATTGAACACCAGGTTGACAATTGCTTGTTATGTATAATTGTGTTAATAAAGCAAAACCGCACACCTTCTACATGAACTTGCAGCGTTGTTAACTATCAGGTGCTACATTGTAGGGATAGAGGAAAGATTACGTAAAGACATGTGCACCACACTGCCATGATCTCGGTGGCTGTTCACCTCTTAACCTATGAGCTCACTTAATTAGCTTCACCAGGCACTACCAGGAACTATTGAGTTATGTGAGACTCTACCCTGGGTGGGATGTTCTTAAGAGATTGACAAGGAGAATATGCCAATTACAATGCTGTTGCTATATGCTCATTACTTTGCTTGTAAAAACTGTATAAAAAGAATAAACCCTACGAAGGCAGGGAGGCATTTTGAAATGAACCCTGTGATGTCTGGACTCTGAATCCATCACTACATGCAGGATTCTATTAATAAGAAATGTCATGTGGAAAACTGTAAGTCAGCCATGTTTAAAGAAACAAAATACTAGGACATAGCACCTTGTATTTTCAAATGAGATCATGTAGTATATTTGACAGAAATGATAACACAATTAGCTATCTGACTGAAGTGCAGATACACTTCAGGAATGTATTTTTCTAGATTGGAGGACTCCTGAAAAGTTTGTATTATTTAAATGTTACAAAATGTGTACTCACTCTATCTCTAGGAAATACAGGAAAACTGCCTAGAAAGAATGCAGGAGAGACAACAATCAGTAGGCTTCCTATTCATTTTGCAGCGTTCCTGGCATGGTAACATGGCATCCTCGCACTGAAGTTAGATTTGGAGGCAGACAAGGGACAGTACTGGGGTTCAGAAGGATTACCAGAGGTCGCCTTCCATTGGAAAAAAATACTCCAGTCCCTTTATCCACAAATAAGCGTAACCTTCTGCCCACAGAAGGAAAACGTGAAGGTTTAGGTTTAGGTTTAGGTTTAGGTTTATTAGCATTTGTAGGCCGCCCTTTTCCCTGAGGGGACTCAGGGCGGCTCACACAAAACCAGGAAGGGGGGGATACAACATTAAGGTAACAACATATAATAAAATAATAGACAACATACATTCATCATTCGGGCGGGGTAACGATCCTTATCCCCAGGCCTGACGGGCGAGCCAGTTCTTCAAGGCTATGCGGAAGGCTTGGACGGTGGAGACGGTGAACTCGTAGAAATCACACACAAAAAAATATGTAGCAGGGATGTTGTAGCTGGATAGTGACAAACAAATATAACACTACAGGTGGTCCTCAATTTATCCTACAACTGGGACTGGAAACTGGCAAAAATGTCACAAATTGTGGTCATGAGTTCATAGGATGCAGCAATTGGTCCTAAATGTGAGCAAATTGCTAAGTGCCTAAAATGTAGTAATATGACTACAGGGAGGAGTGTGATATTTTACAATTGCTGGAACTGTTTTATGGGCCAGAAAGTTAATGGACCATAAGGCACACTTTCCGAGGCCACTGTAAACTTCTAACAATCATTAAATAATCCATCGTAAATCGAGGTCTACTGTACCTGTATTAATTTCAAGAGCAATCTAATTTCAGCCCCTGAAAACTATTCAGGTAGTTCTCAAATTACAACCATAATTGAGTCCAAAATTTATGTTGCTAAGTGAGAAATTTGTTAAGAGAGTTTTGCCCCATTTAATGACTTATTACCATAGTCGTCAAGTGAATCACTGCAGTTCTTAAATTATTAAATAAGTTATTAAGTGAACCTGGTTTCCCCATTGACTTTGCTCATCAGAAGGGGATCACATGACCCTGGGATATTGCAACTGCCATAAATGTAAATTAGTTGTCAAATATCCCAATGTAAATCAGATGACCACGGGGAAACGGCAAGTCGTAAATGTGAAAATATGGTCGTAAGTAACTTTTTTTCTGTGCTGTTGTAGCTTTGAATGTTCACTAAATGAATTGTTGAATGTCGAGGACCACCTGTAACTGAGTGATATATCCTCTAAAAAGAGTAACAGAGAAGAGCGTCCCGTGGACTTCATAAGAAAAGGCAGTCTTAAAATGTATGTGTTGGTGACAGCGCTTTATCAAGCTTAGCCGATCCTGAAAAATTCAGCAGCATTGGAAGTGGTTAACTCCTGGACAGGAGACCATTAAGAAATACCCAGTAGTACTTAAAAGTAAAAAAATAAAACTATTTCAAATCGGCCCCCCATCCCCCAGCCATTCCCTAAACGTGTCCATGACGTTATCACAAATCAAGCATTATTCAAAAGAGACTGCACTGAAATAATATCGATTTAATTTTCATTCAACTGATAAAAATTTATAACAGTATAATTAGAATAATTTAGCAAGACACCTCACATATTTTCAATGATTCCAGTGTTCACGGCTATCTTTTTTAATGTTGCATTTTTAAAATGTTATATCACTTTTTAATACACTGAATTATTAACATTAAAATAACCATCCCTCCTTCCAAAGCAATGCACCCCCATAGAGGCGGTTTGGAAGGCTGCCAATAGTTTCCTCTTTAAAGCTTACAGAGTTTAGTACCTGATTATTTGAAAGACTGCCTACGTTAATAAGGAACATTTTTGGGATCTAAGGTCCATAGAAGAGACCTTCTTAGTGATCAGCCAATTCCAAAAGCTTATTTGTCAGGCATGGGGGAGAGAGCAACTTCCTACACTGATCCCAAGCTTATATATTCTACTCTTTTATATATATTCTACACTACTGCAACGTGCTCTACATGGGGCAGCCCTTGAAGAGCATTCGGAGACTTCAGCTTGTCCAGAATGCAGCCGCGCGAGCGATTGTTGGTGCACCTCGGTTCACCCACATAACACCTATCCTCCGCGAGCTGCACTGGCTGCCTATTGGTCTTCGGATACACTTCAAGGCGCTAGTCATCACTTATAAAGCCCTTCATGGTATTGGACCTGGGTACTTGAGAGACCGCCTGCTGCCAATCACCTCCAATAGACCGATCAGATCCCACAGATTAGGCCTCCTCCGAATTCCATCCGCCGGCCAATGCCGACTGGCGACTACCCGGAGGAGAGCCTTCTCTGTGGCTGCTCCGACCCTTTGGAACGAACTCCCCGTGGAGATTCGAACCCTCACCACCCTCCAGGCCTTCTGCAAAGCCCTTAAAACCTGGCTATTCCGACAGGCCTGGGGCTAAAGAGCTTCTGCCCCCCTCCTCGAATGGTATGGTTGTTGTGTGTTTTTAAATTGTGTACTGTTATGTTTGTCTTTTTATCCCCTGTCTGTACCCCTCTCCCTGATTGAATTGTGAGCCGCCCTGAGTCCCCTTCGGGGAAAAGGGCGGCATATAAATGAAATAAATCCAATCCAATCTCTTGAGGACAGGGTGTTCTTTAAACATACCCAAACCAGCCACTGAGCTATGGAAACCTTACAGCGATGATAAAATATCAGTAAGAACTTCTGGATCATTTGGGGTGGATATAGGGGTATTAGGATGAGCCTTAAGGATGAGATCAGTAGCATTTCACATCCCAGAGGCCTATGATCATTTTTCATTTTACAATTTTTAAAAATTGTAAAATATCCCGGGAAAAAAGGCAATGACAAATCATTTCTTCATCATTGCCAAGCAATTTGCATGGTTTCAGGAAGATGTGATTTAGAAGTAGAAAATTATTTTGCAGGGAAAGTTTTGGAAGCTCTTAATTTTTGAGGTGGTTGTTACAGTGGCTGGAGGGCTGATGCAAATTGGGTGGAGCCAAACACCTCATACACACAGGTAGAAATACAGGTAGCCCTCAACTTATAAGCAATCACTTAGTGATAGTTTGAAGTTACAGAAAAAAAGTTACTTATGACCAGTTTTCACACTTATAGTCTTATAGTCTCGTGATCCCATGGTCTTGTGATCATGATTCAGGTGCTTGACAACCGGAATGTATTTATGACAGCTGCAATGTCCCAGGATCATGTGATCACCCTCTGCAATCTCCCCAGCTGATTTCCTGCAAACAAAATCAATGGGGAAGCCAGATTTCCTTAATGATTGCATGATTCACTTAATAACTACACGGATTTGCTTAACAACTGTGGCAAAAAGGTTGTAAAACAGGATGCAACTCACAACAACCACCTGAGTGTTATCTTTTTAAATATATTTTCATGGAAAATATGCAGGGGTTATTTATTTTAAGTCTATTTAAAATTTTGTTCTGTTCTTTTATTTCCTGTAACCACGTTTCATGGTTTTAATTAATTTGAAGTGAAGATGGGAATGAATTAGGATTAGAGGAAATTCTAATTACATCACCGCACAGAGAATTCTTCTGCCTGTAAGGAAGAGAACCTACCGTAATATTTTAAAACATAATTCCACAATTTGTCACCATCCATGTACTATTTTGGGCACATTCTCGATGTAGATGACCAGGCTGAGCCCGAGGGAGGAGTCAAATGCATCATCAGTCATGAATCTCTTTGGGCCCTCAAGAGATCTAAATCTAGCTTAGCTTGAGTTCCTTCTATTCTTATCTCCTGCTAATTTTCCTTGCCCTGTTAGTAGTTCAGATTCTTGTAGACAGCTTAAACTTGTAATAAATCTTGTGAACTGTTGGGATCTTTTGATTTTCCTGGTACTTGACACTTACCAATGAACACAGTGAGAAACTGCATTTCATTTTCAAGCAATGGAAAGTTTCAGGGAATCCAGTGCTTATTGGATTTCCATAACCTTGGAAGGAAGTTATTGAAATTATGCTTCTATAATAATGAAGTTTGTTTCCTTTTTATGCAGGGTTAATATACAGATCCCTGCTCTTACCAATATTCTTGGTCAGCATAAGCACCATAGAGTTTCTTCCACATCTTAAGCCTCCCCTTTCCAGTACCAGCTCTGACTGCTTAAAGGAGAGCAGATCATGTTGCTCCTATCACCATCTCGGGATGTAATGTCGCAAACGAATGAGTAATTCCATAGAATTGATTCTTTGGAGTTGTTTAACCAAGATTTTCTCATTTTTTCCTAGGGCTCATAACGTACATCATATAACATACATGTATGTTATATGATTTTCCTGGCACTCATATAACATACATGATGATATAACATACACCGATTCTCCGTCTGTTAAGTTTTTAAAGGGCATTATTCAGATTGTCTATTCCAGGGATCAGCAAACTACAACCTGTGGACCAGTGGTGGATTTCAAATTTATTTAGAACTTCTTCTGTAGGTGTGGCCTGCTTTGTGGGAGTGGCTTGCCAGCCATGTGACCGGGTGAGAGTGGCTTGCCAGCCACGTGACTGGGTGGGTGTGGCCAACTTGTAAAATGTGGTGAAGCTCACTTAACAACGCTCTTGCTTACCAACCAAAATGTTGGCTCAGAAACTCTGGCATTTGAAGCACGCAAGTCTTAAAGCTGTCAAGTTACCAGACTCTTGCACCCCTAACCCTTTAGAAAAAAAACCAGGGGTGTTCAAACTTGACAGCTTTAAGATTTGGGGACTTCAACTCCCAGAATTCTTCCTCCAGTCATGTTGGCTCAGAAACTCTGGCATTGAAGCACGCAAGTCTTAAAGCTGTCAAGTTACAAGACCCTTGCACCCCCAACCCTTTAGAAAAAAAACCAGGGGTGTTCAAACTTGACAGCTTTAAGATTTGGGGACTTCAACTCCCAGAATTCTTCCTCCAGTCACGTTGGCTCAGAAACTTTGGCACTGAAGTGTGCAAGTCTTAAAGCTGTCAAGTTACAAGGCCCTTGCACCAATAACCCTTTAGAAAAAAAAAACCCCAGGGGTGTTCAAACTTGACAGCTTTAAGACTTGTGGACTTCAACTCCCAGAATTCCTCCTCTCGCTCTTCATCTTGATGATGTATGGATGAGTGGAGGGGAGGGAGCTGGAACCGGTTCTAAACGGCACTGTAGATTTGTGGAACTTCTTCTATAGAAGAGGTTAGAACTGGCAGGAACCCACCCCTGCTGTGGACCAAATCCAGCCCACCTGTTTTTATACAGTCTATAAGATAAGAATGGACAGACAAACTGCCAGGTTGGAGCCTCAGCTGAGCTCCCAGGACAGGAATGGGCTGGGGCTGAGGATCCTGGGCTGTAGCAGCAGTCTATCTACAGCCTCCTTGCTGAAGAGTTGGTGCTATCTAATGCCTGCCAGACTGTTTGGCCTGCAGTCCTGCCAACCACACACAAAGAGGCAAGAAAGGGCAGGATCTGGCACTTTACAAAAAGAGTTTGCCAACTTTCATTCTAGACTAATAGTAGAACCCATGAAAATCTTGAATTCTAAAAAACCAATACAGAAATTGAGATGAACTTTCAGATACGGTTCAAACTAGCTCCCAAACTAGGGCAACATCTTGGCATTATAGATATATTAAGGTCAGAAAATTCACACCATGAAGCAGTGGTGGGATTCAAATAATTTACCAACCAGTTCTCTGCCCTAATGACCAGCTGGGTAGGCGGGGGCTCGGTGGTCATGTGATCATGTGGGCGTGGCCAAGTCAATGTCACTCAGGTCGATGGGCACTTCGCTTCAGTTGTTAACAAGGGTTAACTGGGGAGGCAGTTTCTGTAAGCAGGGCAATAAAGATTAGGCTAGAAACAACACCAGAATGTTTCCTTCCTGCCTTCCTTACAGGATTAGCCCTGTAAAGTGGGAAAAAAACAAAAGATTTCTCCCAACAACCGGGTCTCCAAACTGCTTAGAAAGTTACCAACCGGTTCTCCCGAACAGGTGCGAACTGGCTGAATCCCACCACTGCCATGAACTCTCTCTCTCAATGTCCCATCCTCCCCTTTGCTCTCTAAGTCATCCATACAATGGCAAAGTGTTACCGCTTTGCTCAGATTCATTGCCCAATTCAGGTAGCTTCGAATTTCAGCCTTGAACGGAGTTGAGTGATGGTATTAAGATTCGGACATATTTGTGGTGGGATGAAAGACAGGAATATACTTATTTCACACTTCAGCAAGTGTGTGGCACTGCAGAAATAACAAGTCAACCTACTTGTAAAGAAATCTGTAGGGACATTACTTAGGCTTTTAACTGTACTCTCTTCATTTTGGGGGGAAGTACGGATTTAACAGATAACAGAGTTGGAAGGGACCTTGGAGGTCTTTTAATGATCCAAGCGGGAAACTCTATACCAGTTCAGACAAATAGTTCTCCAATCTCTTCCTAAAAATCTCCAATGTTGGAACACCCACAACTTCTGGAAGCAAGTGGTTCCATTGATTAATTGTTGTAATTGTCTATATTATTGTCTATTGGTAATTGTAATTGTCTATTGGTAGACACTCATTCCTCTTTAGGATGAATTAGTACCAGTACAGTGGTACAATATAGTCACCATCTGTAGCAATCCTGCATTTAGTGCCATTTCATAGTTGTTTGCAGATTTCTGGAACTGAGACATTTTGTGCTCTGGTATTCCAGATTTAGATACATTCCATAACTCTCCCTCCCACAGTGGGAACTACTTTTATAGATGCAGCTTAGCTGTCAAAGGCTCTTTTCTAAGGGAACAGAAATTCCACCTGAGCTATAAACAGTGTTTGAAGCAAGGGAATGCTTTTTTATTTATTGAAAAACACTAACTGCTGTTGAGTATCTCTTTTGAGAAAGGCAGTGAAGGATATAATTATCCTAAATAAATAAGTAAGAGTACAGGAGATGTGACACTGTGTGAATACAATTAACATTCAATGTTTTCTATTTTTAAGTCTCTCTTAGGGCATCCTCACATTGCACATATTTATAAATATACATCATGTTTCCTCTCGCAGGCCTGCCCTAGGTTTTATGCTTCTAATCTGAAATTATTTTAAAATTTGCTTTCATAAAAAAAAAAGGAAGTATAATATAGAGACATTATTTTCTATCAACGTGCCTGCCTTTGTTAACATGTGCGTCTAATCCGTCATTATAGTATGTGCTTTTAACCCTTTCCTTTAAATGTTAATATTGACCCATCATTCATTAAAGTGATGGATTCAGGAAAAAGGAAGATTGATGAAAGCGTTATGCAACTTTCAAGGAAACTGTGATGCGCATCCCTTATGGCCACGGATGGCACCACAGCAGCCTTCCCAATGCTGGCACCCTCCAGATGTGCAGTGCGGTGCCCGCAGCAGCCTCCCCAATGCTGGCACCCTCCAGATGTGCGGTGCCCACAGCAGCCTCCCCAATGCTGGCACCCTCCAGATGTGCGGTGCCAACAGCAGCCTCCCCAATGCTGGCACCCTCCAGATGTGCAGTGCGGTGCCCGCAGCAGCCTTCCCAATGCTGGCACCCTTCAGATGTGCGGTGCCCACAGCAGCCTTCCCAATGCTGGTACCCTCCAGATGTGCAGTGCGGTGCCCCACAGCAGCCTTCCCAATGCTGGCACCCTCCAGATGTGCAGTGCGGTGCCCACTTGAGAGACCGCCTTCTGCCGATTACCTCCCTTCAACCGATTAGATCACACAGATTGGGCCTCCTCCGGATCCCATCCGCCAGTAAATGCCGACTGGCGACTACACGGAGGAGAGCCTTTTCTGTTGCAGCTCCGACCCTGTGGAACGATCTCCCCGTTGAGATTCGTACCCTCACCACCATCCAGGCCTTCCGCAAAGCCCTTAAAACCTGGCTGTTCCGACAGGCCTGGGGCTAAAGAGCTTTTGCCCCCCCCCCCTCGAATGGTATGGTTGTTGTGTGCTTTTAAATTGTGTATTGTTCTGTTCGTCTTTTTTATCCCTTATCTGTACCCCCTTTCCTGACTTGGATTGTGAGCCGCCCTGAGTCCCCTTCGGGGAAAAGGGCAGCATATAAATGCAATAAATTCAATTCAATTCAGTGCCCCCCTTTCTAACCAGCATAGTTTCCATCATAGTTGCACCCATCACATTCTTATTTATAAGTTCCCTTGGAAAGGTTGCTCCAAGAATGTTTCCCAAAGAATGACTTGAGTATATAACAGCTTTAATTGCCCAAAGCAGCAGATTTCTGCACCCCACTTTCTCCTTTGTGGCACTTTTAATCTGGCCTTGCCTGGGAATTGGGGGGGGGGTCCTATGAGACCTCACAGAGCTGGAAGGAAGGGGTGGCAAACTTTCTCCACTCCTTTCATGAAGCCACAATGGTTTCCCCAGCACCTGCTCCCCCTTACCAGTTCAGACTCTTCCCTGGCGAGGCCTTTCCCTGAGGCCTGGGCCTAAGGGGCTTCCTACCCTCCAGTTCCTTTCAGTGTCTTAGCAAAGCCGCCGCCGCTGGGAAACCTGTCACGCACACGCCTCCCGCTCGGTACATTTCCACACACCCCACCTCCTCGTGCTTTTTTTCCCCTCCCTCCTCCTCCGCCGCCGCCGCCACCCTCTTCGCGCTCTCCCGCTGGACTTGGCTTTATTTGGTGTTGCCGGGATCTCCCCGGGCTGCAGCACCCCACCCACCCACCCCCGTCGTTTTTGGGGCTTCTTTTTGTTGTGTGTGTGCGTGACACCGCTTCCCACCGAGGAAAGGGAAGCGCCTACGGATTTTCGGGCTTTTTTGGAGAGAGAGAGGAGAAAGACGCGCCGCGGCTCATCCAAGCAGGTAATGCAAGAGCTGCCGGGCGGCGGGAAGGGGGCGAAGCAGCTCGAGGCTTTGGGGCAGGGCAGGGCCGGGCATAGGGGTGGTGGGTGGGTTGGAAGGATGCGTTTTGGACAGGCAGTAGATGTAAGGGGCTGGGGGGGGGCGCTTGGCAACGGGCGACAACTGTGTAGAGGGGCCTTTCCCGGGTGTGCATGTGCGTGTGCGCGCGCGCGCCTCTGCATGGAGTGTTGGAGACCCGGCTCCGCTTGGCCAGGATTGATACAGGAACGGGCACTTCTGCGGTCTGGAAAAGCAATCTGGGTCGGCCTTCCTGCTGCTGCTGCTGCATTGCCTGCCTCTCCCCGCCCATTTGGGGCAGGGGCCTGCAGCAAGAGCGGGGGGCCGGGCGGGGTCTGCTGCAGGTGTCTGAGCGGAGATTCCCCCTTTTTTCGGCATGGGATTTGCGGGAGGGGGTGAAAATTCGGTGTGCGGGCTCCGCTACGGCACCAATGCGGCACAGCGCCCGCTGTGTGACATGCTGAACTCGCAGCCTCTTAATCTACCTGTACTTTCCACCTGGTGGGATGTCATCTCCTTTTTGAGTTGGCGGCATTGCGAGAAGCCCCCCCTGTTTAGAGAAAGGAACCCTGGGTGGAAACTGATCGCCCCCCCCTCCCTCCCCGGTCATCAGGGGGGAAAAAAGAAAGGAGGCCTAATAATCATTTTGCTTTCATGAACAATTCTTTTTGTTTTTAAATGCTTGTTTCCGGATGAGCTGCACCTGTGTCTCTCTATATACATTTTGTATGACAACCTCCTACCTATTCCTGCTTCTGTGATCTCTCTCTTTTTAAGAACCACAACCTAAGACTTTTGGTATGCTATGAATCACTCCAAAAGGGTGCACATTTTTTTTTAAAACCCCTTGGTATTCAGAGTCATCAAATCAAGAGGGGATGCTTCCATGGAATTTAGCCTGATGTGGGTGGTTCCACCACAAAACCGCGGTAGACAAAAGCGCGGTCGACGAAAGCGTGTATTTGACGTCATCACAGCGCGACGAAAACATCGCGCTGTGATCGAAAAATGTAAAAATAAAGCGAAAACGTTACCCTAACCCCCCCAAACCTAACCCTAAACCTAACCCTAAACCTAACCCTTAACCTAACCCTAAACCTAACCCTTAACCTAACGCTAAACCTAACGCTAACCCTTAACCTAACGCTAAACGTAACCCTAACGCTCTAAACCTAACCCTAACCCTTAACCTAACCCTAAACCTAAACCTAACCCTTACCTTTATGTGAATTGGCTTGCTGTAATTTTATTTTTATTTCAATTTTTAATTTTTTTCGTCGCGCTGTGATGATGTCACATACGCGCTTTCGTCGACCGCGCTTTTGTGGAACGCGGTTTTGACGGGTCACGGATGTGGGTTAGCGTTAAATGTTTAGAAAATAGCTTATTCCAGAATTAAAAAGCAGCCCGGACCTAGGAGTGTACAGTATATTGAAATGTAAAACTAGGTTAGCAATTTGCAATGACAATTATTCCCAAATAAGGATAAATTAGTTTGCATCTGGACTGTGTGCTGTATTTGAGAGCTAATATAATAAAGCAGTACTGTTCCGTGCTTCGGTAATTTTAATAAGAATATCCAGAACTATTTCAATTTCCAAAGATAAAAAGTGGGATTGTGCCATTATTAAGAAAAGCGCATGGGCGTATCTGTAAAACCACCAGGAGTTACACTTGCCTCAAGAACTGCTTTATCTCTCTTACTAGTATGTAGAACATTTTTTTTCCAATGAAATTATCTGTGTACAGTCCTTTGTGTTCTCTGAGCTTGTCTGTTTGCTTGCAAATAACATCATCATCATCATCATCTGCATGGTTTTATTAAAAACTTAATTCTTCTTCTCTGTACAGATAATCCTCGACTTAGAACAGTTCAAAGTCCAAAGTTACAACAGCATTGAAAAATGTGACTTATAACAGTTTTTCACTTACGATCTTTGCAGCATCCCCATAATCACGTGATCCAAATTCAGATGCTTGGCAGCTGCTTCGTATTTATGGTCGTTGCTGTGTCATAAGGTCATGTGATCCTCTTTTTGTGACCTTCTGACAAGCAAAGTCAATTTGGGCAAGCCAGTTTCATTTAACACCAGGGTTACACATTTATCAACTGTAGCTATTCACTTAATAACTGTGGCAAGAAAAATCGTAAAATGGGGCAAACTTCACTTAAGAAATAGCTCACTTAACAACAGAAATTTTGGGTTCAATTGTGGTCATCTCAATTACTATGATTAACCAAACACTTCTGGTATATATCGAAACATAGAAAGCTTTTTTTAGTTAAAATTCTGGCCATTGACAGTAGCTTACATAGAATAAGTACTGGTAAGAAATTTTTCTATTATCTTTCAAAATAGTCTTACACGTACATTTTTACATTTATCTGAATTCTGAATGGAATAGTAGACATTATGGATATTTGCCATTCATTCTTCTTTGATTCATTCAGTTCTATTAACTATGATCCCTTTCAGTTCTATTAACTATTATTCAGTTCTATTAACTATTGTCCCCACCCGAATGATGAATGAATGTTGTTTACTATTTTTACTTTTATGTACTGTTTTGTGTCTATTGTCTGTACCCTCCCTTCCCCATTTTATGTAAGCCGCCCTGAGTCCCCTCAGGGAAAAGGGCGGCCTATAAATATTAATAAATACCTAAATACCTAAAATGATACAAATCTCCTAGGGTTGTCAAGAGTCAGGTAGCATACCAATGTCATGAGTGACTGATTGATACACTGGAATACGTGCTGTCATTGGATATTAACAACTTTTGTTTCCTTCCAGTAATTGGATTTGTGGCATTAATTAATTGGATTTCAAGCACTTTAGAATATTTGATTAGGCTTATCTTAGCGCATGGCAAAAGAGGTCCTCTGTACTTTATATATAATTATTGATAGAGGGAATACTTAAAATGTTACATTTTATTGGCTGCAAAGAGAAAATAAAAGAAAAAAATAAGCATCTGTGCATGATGATTCAAAAAAGCAGCATTAAATGTTATATGGATAATTAGAAGAACAAGTTGCCTTGGTAACTTTAAGTCAGTTATTTTTTCAAAATACTCTGGTTGTTGCAGCATCAAAAGATATTATATCCACATGTGAAAAAATCTTCCTTCCTTCCTTCCTTCCTTCCTTCCTTCCTTCCTTCCTTCCTTCCTTCCCTCCCTCCCTCCTTCCCTCCTTCCTTGAATATATGTTATCCAGTATTTGGTATTCTAAAGCAGGGTTGTCCAGACTTTAATCTTAAGACTTTTTAACAGGAAGAGACTCCTATCCCATCAAAATTGTGAGATATATTATAAGCTTACCTTACTGTTTCTTGCTATTGTTAAGGAATGATTTAGTTACAAGGAAATACTTTCTCAGTGAGTTGAATAGAGCCAAGGTGGCACAGTGGCGCAGTGGTTAAATGCAGCACTGCAGGCTACTTCAGCTGACTGCAGTTCTGCAGTTCGGCTGTTCAAATCTCACCGGCTCAGGGTTGACTCAGCCTTCCATCCTTCCGAGGTGGGTGAAATGAGGACCCGGATTGTTGGGGGCAATATGCTGACTCTGTAAACCGCTTAGAGAGGGCTGAAAGCCCTATGAAGCGGTATATAAGTCTAATTATAAGTCTAATTATATAAAAATGAATAGGCACGTCTTGTGAACTTGAAAAGATCTTATAGACTTTAGGCATTATTTTAAAAATATCCTTGGGTTTCTAGCATTTGATGAAAGTATAAGACAAGGTTAAAAATGCTTATAGGGATTTGCATAACAACTCCTGCATTCAGTTAGTGACCATTGTAAAGACTGGTGATTACTTACCTCGATTTATGACTGGAACAGTTTATTACCATAATTCCAGTCACAATTCCTGTTGTTAAATCAGGATTTACCTATAATATAAAAAATATCTAATACGTATTACAGCCAAAAAGAATACTTTTGAGGTGTCTCCAGCTTTCATTGCAAATTTGGGGAACCTTCTATTTTTCAGTGAAAACTAATTGTAAACAGTGAAATCACAAGAAAAGGAAATGCAAAAATTGCAAGTAGTGATAATTACCTTATTTACAGTAGTTATTAGCTAAATTGTTGGAAGGTCTCACAGACCTTGTTGAATTCTCGAGGTGGTTAACACATGTAGTGTGATTTTAAAAACAGTTTAATCAAGGCAAAAACTTCCATTGTGGAATTTAGTCAAGACTGGATATTTTCTCCCTATGTTCTACTGCTAAGATGCTAACTGACTTGAAATGTCAATTTAAAAAGAAAAAAGATGCGATTTGGCAACACTTATTCACTTCCTTGTGAAAGGCCATCTGTAGGGATGGTCTCTGGTTTCAGAGGGTGTGGGTGCGGCTGGGTGATTTAGCCCCACCCCTTTTTAGATGTGTACAATGCATGCAGTGCACTTTCAAATTTTAATGCAGCGTTACAAAACCCTAGTAAGACCACAGCTGGAATTCTGCAACCAATTTTGGTCACTATACTACAAAAAAGATGTTGAGACTTTGGAAAAAGTTCAAAGAAGAGCAACTAAGATGATCAAAGGCCTGGAGACTAAACCATATGAAGAACGGCTGCAGATTTCGGGTCTGGCTAGTCTAAAGAAAAGAAGAATTAGGGGTGACATGATAGCAGTATTTCAGTATTTGAGGGGCTGCCACGAAAAAGAGGGGGTCAAATTATTCTCCAAATCACCAGAGGGCAGGACAAGAAATAATGGTTGGAAACTGATCAAAGAGAGAAGCAATCTGGAATTAAGGAGAAACTTTCTAATAGTGAGGACAATTAACCAGTGGAACAGTTTCCCTTCAGAAATCATGGACGTTCCATCACTGGAGGTTTTTAAGAAGAGACTGGACAGTCACTTGTCTGAGATTGTATAAGTTCTCGTGGCATGACAAAACCGCGTTCGACTAAAGCGCGCCCGATTAAAGCGCGTCGCTGACGTCATCAGCAGCGCGACAACAGTGACCGCGGAGAAAAAAGGGCGCTTTAAAACGCTTTGAAAGCAAGCCGATTCACGTTAAGGTTAGGGTTAGGGTTAGGGTTAGGATTAGGTTAAGGGTTAGGGTTAGGGTTAGGTTAAGCGTTAGGGTTAGCTTTAGGGTTAAGTTAAGGGTTATCGTTAGGTTTAGCGTTAGGTTAAGGGTTAGGTTTAGGGTTAGGTTTAGGGTTAGGTTTAGGGTTAGGTTTCGGGGGGTTAGGTTTAGGTTTAGGGGTTAATTTTAGCTTTAGTGCTCACAGCGTGCTTTTTTCGTCGCGCTGTGATGACGTCAGGTACGCAGTTTTGTCGAGCGCGCTTTAGTCGAACGCGGTTTTGTGGTGGAACCATAAGTTCTCTTGCTTGGGCTAAACTAGAAGATCTCCAACGTCCCTTCCAGATTCCATTCCATTCTATTCTAGACAAGGTTCTGATTGCCTCATCGTGTATGGCATTTTGAAGCCAGTGATTGGCACTACAGATAGCCCTGTGTTTGGAAGAGGTATTCACATCCAGAAAATTAACTAAGTTTGGTCTAGTGGTTAAGGCACCAGGCTAGAAAGAAAGAGACTATGAGTTCAAGACCTGTCTTAGCCATGAAAGCTGGCATAGGGACCTTGGGCCCACAACTCTCTCAACTTGCCCCGCAGCATTATTATTGTGGGGAAAATAGGAGGAAGGTGTCTCAAATGTGTTCACCACCTTGAGTTACCTGTAAAAGTAATAAGAGTTGTGTATGTGTCTGTCTCTGTGTGTAAACATATAATTAAATGGTTCTCTAAAATCCACACCTCATACAACAGCTAGTATTATGTGTATCTCTTTATTTTTTTCAGAATGGCAGAGGTGGCCTTGATAGAAAGGTTGGAAAAAGCTGTAATTAAGCTTGAATCATTGTTATCAGAATCACATAGAACTTCTGGAGCCATTAATGGAGTCAATGGAGGTATGATTTTATTGTTTCAGAAACATATTTGGTAGGTTGAAAAGTGAACAACTAAATGCCGTGTGGTGGTAACATTTCCCAAAGAAAGCTAAAAGATAATCACTTTCATCATATTTTTAAATTACCTATGAGGAATATTAATGTTTCATTGTAATAATTTTATGGTCTGCAGAAAAGATTTGTAATTCATCTATTAGCCACATTATTGATGTTTTAAATTTCTTTCCATATTCCAACATTAGTGTTTCGATTGCTACAAATAATTTACTATCCAGTAAAACAAAAAAATAGCAGAAAAGATTTGCATTGCAAAAACGAAAATGCCTATTTTTCTACAAGATTATTTTTCAGTTTACTAAATTTTGACATTGGAAATTAAAAATGTGCTGGGGTCACTAAAAGTAGTTTAAGAGTTATTTTTATTTCGTGTTTTTTTTTGCATACTGTTTTCCACTCGGTTTCTTTTCCGTTGCATTTCTGTAGTGCATCTCAAGAAGTTCATCATAGCTATATGATAACTTAGGAGAAAAAGAACACAGCTAACGAACTACTGATCCAATGATCCTGATCCTGCAAGTGATAGATTACAATGCAATCAGCTCTTTTAGCTTTACAGTACTGTAATACTTCATTGGACCTGGGTATTGAGAGACCGCCTGCTGCCGATCACTTCCAATAGACTGATTACATCCCACAGATTAGGCCTCCTCCGTATTCCTTACTGGGATTTTACTGGGTATGGCTAGCTGATGAGAGCTAAATAGCTTGAAATAGATCTATACTAGTCTCCCTTTATTTATTTATCAGCACAAATAAAAAAAAACACAAATATAACAAAGGCAACAGTAAAAATATTGGGTTTCTGTTGTGATGGACTCTTGTGACGAGCCGATTGACAGATGATGGAAGCAGTTAGCTTCCTCCCATAATTGTGGCTTACCAGGGGTTGTAAAAATCTAATATGTGTGTGTGTGTGTGTGTGTGTGGTTTTTTTTGTTTTTTGTTTATTTGTGCTGATAAATAAATAAAGGGAGACTAGTATAGATCTATTTCAAGCTATTTTGCTCTCATCAGCTAGCCATACCCTTACTAGGATTTGAACCTGGGCTATATTACATACTAGGCAGAAATCTTAGCCATTAGGCCACAGGCTCTTATCTGTTATCAGCGAAGCCAGGGTGAAAGGTATCTATTAGATTTTTTACAACCCCTGGTAAGCCCCAATTATGGGAGGAAGCTAACTGCTTCCATCATCTGTCAATCGGCTCGTCATAAGAGTCCATCACAACAGAAACCCAATATTTTTACTGTTGCCTTTGTTATATTTGTGTGTTTTTTCTATGTATGTATGTATGTATGTATGTATGTATGTATGTATGTATATGTATGTATATATATATATATATATATATATATATATATATATATATATACATACATACATACATATATATATATACATACACACACACACACACACACACACACACACACACACACACACACTATTCTATTCTATATTCTATACAATTTTCTATTGTTTTATTTCCACATTTAAGACTTTCAAAGGTTAGAAGGATAATGGAAGAAGGGACTCTGAAAGACTCATAAAAGGAATCCCACTGCTCGTGATGCTCTGTAGGGCCTCTCTTTTCTCCCATGACTAATTCAGCGCAGCCTCAAAGGTCCACGCTTCACTTGCATTAGGCATCTGGACAATCCTTCCAATTCCATTTCTTGCTAATGCTCAAAGGTCCTAGCCTGATAATAGGACACCTTAAGAAGCAATGGTTCATTTTCCTGGTACTTGCCAACACTTGGATGTCCCAGCTTTGCTTTCTCTTCATCTCTGGGATGGGAACCTTCACACTTGAATGCATGTAGAGTTCACTTGAAGGAACTCCTCCTTCGGTCCTTTGCTTCAAGATAGCAGTGCATTTAAGCCACTGCTTCTGATGCTGGACAGGACATCAGCTATGGCTCAGGGCATGTTATCCCACACTCAGATGCTTCTTCTATGGCCAGCCAGGATGGTCAGTTCAGCTAATTCCAAATAATTTGTGGTGCTAACTGCCAGATTTGGTACTGCATACTCTCTCCATGACTTTGAATGTTACAGCTTATACAGTTGGCTCCTCCCTCCTTCAAATGCCACTCCTTTTAAAGAGCCAATCACTTACTAATTGTCTGCATTTCTTTTAAAAAAAAACCTGCATATTTGTAGCATGTACAGTAGGTTGAAGGTAGAACTGGAGTCGCTCCTTTCCAGTCCAGAGGCAGAAGGACTTCTAGAACAATTTACTTGGATTCTACCTCTAAACATGGTGATTATTAGAACATGGATACTTCTCCCTTAACATTTTATACATTTACTTTATCAAGTGTTTCAGTACATAGATATGTTGAAATATGTTGAATTATAGTACAAGAGAGTAGTTTTCAAAGAACTCTTCTGTTTTACCTAAGAAGAAAATTTGGTTTTAAATGCAAACTATTTCTATTCCCCTTTTCAGTCAGATTTGTAGCTACCGGTAGATGTTATTGACAGGGGAATGTTTGGAACTAGATGTATGTTAATCAACTAAACTGAGTATATTTTATTACTTGCTTTAATTACTTTATTACTTAAAAAGTAGATAGGGTTTAAATATATGGGTTCCAGAAAAGGAACCTTGTATTAGAATATTTGATTTGATTTGATTTGATTTATTGCATTTCTATGCCGCCCTATTCCCAGAGGGACTCAGGGCAGCTCACAAACCAAAGTAAGGGGGGGGGATACAAACAGGAGGAAAACAACGGACAAACAACTACAACAATTTAAAAACAATCAACAAGCACACAATTTGAGCGGGGGCGGGAACTCGTCAGCCCCAGGCCTGTCGGAACAGCCAGGTTTTAAGGGCTTTGCGGAAAGCCTGAAGGGTGGTGAGGGTCCGAATCTCCATGGGGAGCTCGTTCCAGAGGGCCGGAGCAGCCACAGAGAAGGCCCTCCTCCGGGTGGTAGGCAATCGGCATTGGCCGGTAGATGGAATTCGGAGGAGGCCTAGTCTGTGGGATCTAATAGGTCGATTGGAGATAATTGGCAGCAGGCGGTCTCTCAAGTACCCAGGTCCAATACCATGAAGGGCTTTATAAGTAACGACTAGCACCTTGAAGCGTATCCGAAGACCAATAGGTAGCCAGTGCAGCTCGCGGAGGATAGAATATAAAGATTGGAAGCAGCTCATCTTAAATCTATTTTACAAAATTTCATAATCACAGCTTTTGCATGCTATGTAGCAAGTAGTGTTACTCTGTATGAAAAAAAGATGGCCAAAAATCCATGTAAGAATAATCTGGACATTCTATAGATCTGCTATGTTTGCTTCTGTAGCAATTGCGTTTACAAACTGCTTTTCAGTTGTATGAGATTTTCATGTTTGAATGTGAAATAAAGACCGTGAATGTAAAATTTTGGCCAGTTCTTTCAGTTCAGCATTTTTCCCCGCAGAGCTAGCACCATATGTTGAAGCTTTCGACCGACTCATGAATGAGAGTGTAGCTGAGTTTATAAAGAATAGCAGGATCCTTGATGGTGATATAAAGACTCATGTAAGTATTTATCAGTGGTGGGTTTCAAATTTTTTTAGAACCCCTTCTGTAGGTGTGGCCTGCTTTGTGGGAGTGGGTTGCCGGCCATGTGACTGGGTGGGAGTGGCTTGCCAGCCATGTGACTGGATGGGAGTGACTTGCCAGCTGGGTGGGTGTGGCCAACTTATAAAATGTTGGTTCAGAAACTCTGGCATTAGCAACCAAAATGTTGGTTCAAAAACTCTGGCATTTGAAGCACACAAGTCTTAAAGCTGTCAATTTACAAGACTCTTGCACCCCTAACCCTTTATAAAAAAAAACCCTAGGGGAGTTCAAACTTGATAGCTTTAAGACTTGTGGACTTCAACTCCCAGAATTCCTCCTCTCGCTCTTCATCTTGATGATATACGGACAGGCGGGTGGGGGGGGAGGTAGCTGGAACCGGGTCTAAATGGCACTATAGATTTGCGGAACCTCTTCTATAGAAGAGGTTAGAACTGGCAGGAACCCACCCCTGGTATTTATTTTAATTTTTAATTATGAAGGTTTAATTTTCACAAAAAGGTGGGTCTTCTAGAAAGCCCAGTACTTGCTGAAATTTCAAGGGGTGAAGTAATAGCGGTCAAACCAAATCCAAACAGGAGTTCAATTCAGAACTTCCATATTTTAGCCAAAAACCGAGTTAAAGGTATAGAAAGTCAAATCCACCTTTCCCGATAGACAACTATAATTTACTTAATGGAAATATCCAACAAAAGCTTGCCAGAGAAAAGTGATTCAATTATAAAGGTTTTTGAAGGAATATAAATGGAAAGACCATTTACAATATAATACATTTTCAGACTTAAATTCAGTTTAACCAAACTCATATTTATTCCAAATATTCAGTTCTAGATCACTTGAAAACCTTTAGGAAAGTTTTTTGATATTCATGAATGAGAGCATAGTTGAATCAATGCCAACCCCAATCATGCAAAAAATACCACCAATAATAATTACTACTATTACTATCAAAATACCAGTTAGTATCGAGTCTGATTTTCTAACATAACTAGACATGCTATCATATAATAGTGCAGTGACCTTAGGAATTGTCCTGCATAGTGTATTTATATCATTATTTTTCTTTAGCTCTGCAACACATTTTCTGGAAGTTTATTAACTAAAGATCATTGTAAAATAGAGACCCTGGTGTCTCTCAGTTAACTTGATCCAGCATCTGTGCTTTACCTTAGAAAGTCAAAGAAGGAATTCTTTTCTTCTACATATCTTATAGGCCACATGTCCCATGTATTATATGTTCAGCTGCTGCTGCTTTCATATCAGGAGTTGAAAAGAAAGTTGTATTAGGTTTCAGAAAACACCTGTTGTTCAGAAAACTGTCAGATACCTCACTAACTGGAGGAAACATTATATTATTTCATGGAATATGCTTAGAGTATTTTTAAACATAATCTTATGCATAATTATGAGGGAGAAACCCAGTGAATTGAATTGAACTTTTAAAGTTAAACATTTGTAAGGTCTCACTAATGTGGTATCTATGTCCAACTTTGTGAATTTAATTTACCCAATGTGATCCATTTACTTATACTAGGTTCTCAGTTGAATTAGGAATTTAAGTGATATTGATATTTAATAGGTACAATATATTTTGGCTGTTTATTTATCTGTAGTATTTTAAATTTCTGTCTAGAAATCGTAAATGTTAACAGCTAAATTGAAAACTTCAAGCATAGGAGAGCAAGACATAAAAGTGTTTTAATTAAAATAACTTTAATTTATTAAAGCCTATACTGAAAAGAAAACCAACTTTTTTGAATCAAAAATCATACTACTTCACATGGAACCTTTTTGGGGCCAAAAGAATTGACATGGTTAGTGTCCACCCACCCACACGTATATTTTAAAAGGATTTTTTTTATTCTTAAATGGTTCCCTCCTCATAAATAAAATAAAATACATAAATAAATCCTTGAATAATAGTTTTTTTAATTTTTTATTTAACTTGTTGAATTCAGCCATTGTGGAAACATTGAGCTCTGGCTTGGCACAGGCTATGAAAAACGACAGCCTATGTTGCATATAGCACACACCAGCAAGTTTATTTCAGCCACAAATCCCTCAACAAAGTTAGTCCCTCAAAATTGGGCTATGGAGGAATTTGGGATTTTCTTTAAGAGGTGAAATGGGTGCCAACCATCTCACCTTTTAAAAATTTGCAAGATACCCTTAAAAACCAAGGTTACTTGGGGTTCTGTCCATGTCTGTTTTTGAAGCACAGTACAGCTTTCATTATGCATGCAAAATCTGTTGCAGTTGTTGGATCACCAAAAGTTTATTTCTTAATTTCCTTGTCAGACAAAACCATAAGGATGTAATACCTCTTTTATTCAATATCTTGTTTCTAATTCGACCTCAAACCTGTAATAAATAAATTTGAATTTTGATCTTTCCCCCACTTATTCAGCCCTCTTAAAAGGTTTTATGGACCATGCAAAAAGCGTGACCCGTCAAAACCGCGTTCCACAAAAGTGCGGTCGACGAAATCGCGTATGTGACGTCATCACAACGCAACGAAAAAGATCGAAAAATTGAAATAAAAATTAAATTACAGCAAGCCGATTCACATAAAGGTAAGGGTTAGGTTAAGGGTTAGGGTTAGGTTAAGGGTTAGGGTTAGGTTTAGAGCGTTAGCGTTACGTTTAGCGTTAGGTTAAGGGTTAGCGTTAGGTTTTTCGTTAGGTTAAGGGTTAGGTTTAGGGTTAGGTTAAGGGTTAGGTTAAGGGTTAGGTTTAGGGTTAGGTTTGGGGGGGTTAGGGTAAGGTTTTCGCTTTATTTTTACATTTTTCGATCTTTTTCGTCGCGCTGTGATGACGTCACATACGCGCTTTCGTCCACCGCGATTTTGTCGTCCGCGGTTTTGTGGTACAACCGCAAAAAGCAGCCAAAGTCCCCATAAGCTTGTACCTCACCTTATATACAGTATTTGAAAAGAAAAAAACCCAGAACGGATGACTCTTTTTAATTATATTTGGGGATAGCAAAAATATCATTCTAAATTACTTGATTAGTAGGTAAGTGTTCTGAAATATCACAATTCGATTAATGATTTCGGGAGTTAGATTTGTAATAAGCGCTACAAGGCTTAAAGCATAACTCATTACAGCTGGCTTTGGTGAATAACCTGCAGCCATTAGCTCAATATATAGCTTCCAAAAGGTCAGGGCTTCATTCTGAACCACTTCTTGAACTGGTGATTTGATAGATGTGTGTGGGTAACGAGCACCGGTATCAAGTTTGGCTAAAGGAGGAATGATAGCCACAGTTGTCAAGGGAACGTTTGCAATAATAGGTGCGAGTGAAACAAGTGACAATTTCTCAGTTGGACGTGCTCATGTGTTAAAACAAATACAAGGTTGGCTATTGTAGTACAGGGGGGTCTTCAACTTCACAATAGTTCATTTAGTGATAGTTCAAAGTTACAATGGCACTGAAAAAAGTGACGATTTTTCACACCTATGACTGTTGCAGCATCCTCATGGTCACGTGATTTACATTTGGATGCTTGACAACTGATTGATATTTATGATGGTTGCAGTGTTGCGGGGGTCGTGTGATCCTCTTTCGCGACCTTCTGACAACCAAAGTCAAAGGAGAAGCCAGATTCATTTAACAACTGTGTGACTAACTTAACAAGTTAGTTGTGTATGAAGATACTCCATCATCTAAGTCAGTGGTCTCCAACCTTGGCAACTTTAAGACTTGTGGACTTCAACTCCCAGAGTTCCTCAGCCAGCAAAGCTGGCTGAGGAACTCTGGGAGTTGAAGTCCACAAGTCTTAAAGTTGCCAAGGTTGGAGACCACTGATCTAAGTCATGGGTGCTTTTTCTGGAGGCAACTGGACTTCCTTGTTTTTTTCTTTGAAGACGTTTTGCTTCTCATCCAAGAAGCTTCTTCATCTCTCAAGTCTGAAGAAGCTTCTTGGATGAGAAGCAAAATGTGTGACGAAAAACCAGAAAGTCCAGTTGCCTCTTGAAAAAACACCTTTGGGTTAACAAGTTAGGTAACCCAAGTATGGTAGACGCATCATCGTGCCTACCATTCCTGTTTTACTGTACCCATTTATTTGTACCCATTTCATTCATACTCATGTTTATTTTTATAGCAATAGCAATAGCAGTTAGACTTATATACCGCTTCATAGGGCTTTCAGCCCTCTCTAAGCGGTTTACAGAGTCAGCATATTGCCCCCAACAACAATCCGGGTCCTCATTTTACCCACCTCGGAAGGATGGAAGGCTGAGTCAACCCTGAGCCGGTGAGATTTGAACAGACGAACTGCAAAACTGCAGTCAGCTGAAGTAGCCTGCAGTGCTGCATTTAACCACTGCGCCACCTCGGCTCCTCGGTATTACAATTATACCTATTACCTTGTAAACGATTGACAAATCAAATAAATAAATAAATAGTTCACTTAACAAATTGTAAAATAGGACAAAACTCACTTAACATAAATTTTGGACTCAGTTGTGGATGTAAATTGAGGACTGCCTGTATAATAGAACTGACCTTAGTATTAGAGACAACGAGAAGCCATAGCTTCTGAAAAGGAGCGAGCCGCAGGGCTCTATGTGCTGCTGACACAGGACTCATACCTTATGTTATCATGGGTTGTTTAACAAAGGTTAGGTAGAATAGGCAGAGCCCAAACCAACAAACTGGGTTAGGGTTTAGCATGGTATACGAAGAAGTCATCTATGAAGCTAGCCATCATCTCGTACCCCCAAGCCATGGAGCTGCAATAGAGCCGAGGTGGCGCAGTGGTTAGCGTGCAGTACTTCAGGCCACTTCAGCTGACTGTTATCTGCAGTTCAGCGGTTCTAATCTCACCAGCTCAAGGTTGACTCAGCCTTCCATCCTTCCGAGGTGGGTGAAATGAGGACCCAGACTATGGGGGCGATATGCTGATTCTGTAAACCGCGTAGAGAGGGCTGAAAGCGCTATGAAGCGGTATATAAGTCTAACTGCTATTGCTAATGGAGACGGCTGTCCCGCCACTGTTGAGTAATGAAAAATTCAGCCATTCTGTTCAGCTCAGAAAACCAGGAAGCTGAGCAGGTGTACACATGGGTGGGCATCATATTGCCTTTCCTCTCGGGCAACAACATATCTTGGTTCTGTTTTGTTTTGCTTTATCCCATCCCTCTGATCCTTTTTAGAGAAATGCAAGTCAGTCTAGAGTTGGATGAATGGGCACGCTCGGTATACCATCGTTCTAATCAAGAACAATTCTGTCTTGTCTGGGTTTAGTTTCAGTTGATTACCCTTCATTCAGGGAATCAGGATATATGCTGGTTCAGTCTCCCTTGACATAGATTTGCCTGGTGTTTTTCTAAAGCCACTGCAGAGCCATTTATACAGAGGTCCATTGAAACGATTTACACGTCGAGCTTTTTTTTCACAGTGCCATTGTGATACAATTGTTCATGTTTATTTTGGAATGAAGTTTTTCTATGGCTCCCTTTGAATGTGCTAGTCAACAGTTTGAATTGATATTGAATGATATGAAGGTTGAAGTGATGATGGCATACAAAAAGATAATAGAGGAAAACAAATTACAAATAAATTACACAGGATGTGCAAAATGGTTTCCTTTGGTTGCCCTGTACATAATTTATTGGAAGAATCTAAGATCTAATATTGTGAGACAGAAAATACATTTCTCTAATCCTTGATATACAATTTATAATTTATGAAATTATAAACATGATAGTTTTCCCCTTTCTTGCTTTCTCTCAAATTAAAAATTGACAACATTTTAAACTTAAATGTTATTGACTCTCTTAAATTAGATTGAAAAAAAGAAAAACATCTGTTGGTTTTACCTAGTGATGTCTCTTTTTTCTGTAAGCTATATATATTTACATCATTGCAAACAGTGGTGGGTTTCAAAAATTGTTCGAACGTACTCTGTGGGTGGGGCCTCCTTTGTGGGAGTGGCTTGCCGCCCATGTGACCGGATGGGAGTGGCTTGCCGCCCATGTGACCGGATATGAAGATGCCGACGACACTTGTCAGAACCACCTTAAATTACCTCACACACAGCACTGGCATGCATAAGAATATGATGTAAACTTGTTTTTTAAAAGGCATCTTTGGTTTGCGTTAAAACAACTTCAACACACGCAATGTTCTGATTGCACCACAAACGCAGTAGTCATCCTTACCTTTCACAGAGGCACTGAGTTTTATAAATATGAGCATGATAGTGTAGAATAATCATATCCAAGGACCAGTGGTGGGTTTCAAAATATTTTGGAACCTCTTCTGTAGGTGTGGCCTGCTTTCCGGGTCCACTGGTGGAACCTCTTCTAACCGGTTCGGTAGATTTGACAAACCGGTTCTACCGAATAGGTGCGAACTGGTAGGAACCCACCTCTGATTGCAATTAAAACTATAGAAATTGTGCTCCTATATACAACTAGCCCTCAACTTGCAAGAGTTTAGTGACTGTTCAAAGTTACAAGAGCAACTGAAAAATGTGACTTATGATTGTTTTTCACATTTACGACCATTGCAGCATCCCCAGATTCATGTGAAAAAAATTCAGATGATTGGCAACGGGTTCCTATTTATGATCATTGCTGTGTCCCAAAGTCATTTGGCGACATTCTGACACAGAAAGTCAATGGGGAAGCCAGAGTCACTTAGCAAACAGTTTATTAACATCAATTGCAGTGATTGGTTCACCGACAAAAGGGCAAACGACAAAATCACGCCCGACTAAACCGCAGTGACAAAACCACGAGTTCTAAAGTGTGCTAATGAATGAGCGCTGAAGCTCGCCGAAAACAGCGCGCCAACAGAAGTGCGCTGTAAACCGCGAGCCGAGGTGGCACAGTGGTTAGAGTGCAGTACTGCAGCTGACTGTTATCTGCAGTTCAGCGGTTCTAATCTCACCGGCTCAAGGTTGACTCAGCCTTCCATCCTTCCGAGGTGGGTGAAATGAGGACCCAGACTGTGGGGGCGATATGCTGACTCTGTAAACCGCTTAGAGAGGGTTATAAAAGCCCTATGAAGCGGTATATAAGTCTAACTACTATTGCTATTGCTATAAACCTAACCCTAAACCTAACCCTAACCCTAAATCTAACCCTTACCTTAACTTAAATCACGCTTCTGTCGGCGCGCTGTTGTCGCCGGGTTGATGACGTCGCGGTTTTAGCGCCGTGGTTTTGTCGGCACGCTTTTGTCGTGCGTGCATTTGTCGGGTCACAGCACTGATTCACTTAACAATTGTGGCAAGAAAGGCCATAAAATGGGGCAAAACTCACTTAACAAATGTCTCACTTATCAAAATAAATTTTGGGCTGAATTGTGGTTGTACATTGAGGACTACCTGCATTAATCTTACTCACAAATTGCAGCGCAAGGGAGGAGATCACAGGTGAGAAGAAATGGATGAAAGCAGAAATGGTTTCCGCCAGGAATGTATAGAAAATGGATGGAAGGCTAAATGTTACCTTTACTTCTATATTACGAAGTGTGCTGCTCGGCTAGCAGATTTTAGAAACCACGCTATAGCTTGGTTAGAGTACATGGGTTTGGATAAATAGGATTTGTGGAGCAAAGAGATTTGGATAGCTTAATCTAAGGGATCGTAACAGTCTCAGGTAGAGAAAGTCCTCTTAAAAGTGTTTGTTTTTAATTCTTTCAGTTCATAGCTTATTCCCTCGCTTATTCCTTTTTCACAGGCTGAAATGGTCCATGCTGCTTTCCAAGCTCAAAGGTCGTTTCTTTGGTTGACCTCACGTTATCAAGAACCGCAGCAGGTAAGAAATCTTGTGGTCACCTGAAATGTTCAAAGATTTGTTGGTTGGTTTTTAAAAATGGGGGAAGTTGGCGTGTTGTAAAGCAAAACAAAACCAGGCTCTTTAGCTTCATTTTATTTATTTATTTTTAAATCTGGGTTCCTGTCCTTATTTAAAAAATAAAAATGATTGGCTCCTGGAGCCCAGTGCTTTAGTTGGATGTATGCGCAGAGCAAAAGATCATAGCATGGAGAATGGCAGATGAATTTCTGTAGGAGGATATAGGAGTCCCATAAATAAAGTTACTGTTAAGACTTTCCCAATCTTGGTTAAATACCTGGAAATATCTCAAAATTTCTTTTGATTCTCTAAGTAATAGTTCTGATAAAGTTGCGAGGCAAGAAACCTTTATTAAACGACAACTTAATTGCATATAAAAATTCACACACACACACATCCCACACACCAGGGGTGGGTTTCAACCGGTTCGCGGTGGTCCCTGCGAACCGGTTGGTCAGCGAACCCGGAAGTAAGTAACTTCCGGGAACGGCGAAGGGCGCACCCGCCCGCCCACGCTCCTTACCCGGTTTTGACGAGTTCTGCGCTTCCACGCATGTGCAGGACGCATACAGCGCCTGCGCGATCCTCCAGGAGCAGCTGGAGCATCGCACAGATGCTAGTACGCATGCGTGCACCGCGGGCGTGCACGAGGACGCCGGCGGCCCCGTTCCAACCGAACCGGTTGGAACGGGGCGAGAAACCCACCCCTGCCACACACATACAATTACTGATCCATACTTTGCAAGATAATTACTATGTGGTTTTTTTTGGGGGGGGGGGTTGACTGCATATTGTGCAAACCTTATGGAGATTTGCAAACCATAATTATTATGGTTTGGTTTGGTTTTTAGTTCGATGTAGTGGTTAAGGTACCAGCCTAGAAACCAGGAGACTGAGTTCTAGTCCCATTTTAGGCATGAAAGCCAACTGGATGATTTTGGGCTAATCACTCTCACAGCAAAATACTTCACAGGGGTGTTGTGGAGAGAATAGAAGGAAGGAGTTTGTGGCTGTTCACTGCTTTGACTTATTTATTAAAATAATAAAAGCAGGATATAAATAAATATGCAACATCCAGTTATATCATATTTAACAAATTATGATTAGCAAAGCATACTTTCATAAAATGGCCGAATGAGATATGACTGACATCTGCTTTGACTAAAACAAACCATGATTTAGTATGATGTCACAAGTTAATTATAATCGGGACTGTCTTAAATTATTTAAACAAATTTAGCATTCCTTATATTGAGATATATGGCATCTAATCTGATGTTGGAGAAAACCATGCTACATACAAAGTGAGTGTAACTTTTTTCTTACAAAACGCAAGGTAGCGGATTGATTCCAATATGGGACTTAAATAATTTACCCACCTTTATTACAGTTTAATTCCTTTTCATTCAAGTAGGGAAAAGGGAGGAGAAAAAGTCAATTCTTTAAAATAATTACTACTGTGCTATGGAAATAATAATCCAAGTACAGCAATGGAGGCACTAAAAGTCCAAAAGGGGGTGGGGGGTAAAAACAGAGCAGCTGACAGCATTCCAAGTATCATGTAGAATTAAATCAGAGTCCAAGGCAAAACGATCCTTAAAGTTCCAATTTAATAAAGCAGACATCTTAGCACATTGCTGTGGATTCCCAATTCTGGAAATTACATCAGAATTCCGCCCAGTTAAAAGTTCATGATCTTGTCCCCACACCCACAATCCATCACATGGTCCAATCTTCTTCTTCTACACTGGCATCTCCACCAAGCTGCTTCCGGTCAGGTGTAAAAGTGCGGAGACAAAAGATGACCTTGGCTTCTAGTAAAGGATGACAACAATACATTCCACAATCCTACTCTTGTCTATTTCCCCCTCCCATCAACTATTGGTTTACGAATGAAACAGCATAATGAAATAAGAGAAAGGCTGGCAGACCAAAAATCTGAACAGGGATATAATTGCAGGCCTGACAGCATCTATGAAACTTTTCAAAGATTGTCCTTCTCTCCTAAAAACCCACTAATCTTTTCTAAGACATTGACAGATTTAATGAAAGTAAATTGAGGCTAATTTTAATTAAATTTTCAGTAAAGGTCGTCCACGACTTACGACCACAATTGGCCCAAAATGTCTGTAGTTAAGTGAGACATTTGTTAAGTGAGATTTTCCCATTTTACGACCTTTCTAGCCACAGCTGTTATGTGAATCATTGCAATTGTTAAGTTAGTAACATGGTTGTTAAATTAATCTGGCTTTCCATTGACTTTGCTTAGAAGGTCGCAAAAGGTGATCACATGACCCCTGGACACTGCAAATGTCATAAATATGCGTCAATTGCCAAGCACCCAAATTTTGATCAGATCACCAAGGCGATGCTGCAGTGGTTATAAATATGAAAAATGGTCATGAGCCAGAGGCTTAACAACATGTATGAACTTCCAAGCTATAATACAATATTCTTAATTTCACATGCTAGCAAAATAATATTTAGGATCATCCAACACAGATTAAAATCTGGAAAAGAGATGGCACATTCAAACAATTTGGTATTCTCCAGAATTTTGCACCACAACCCCACCCCCCCCACAATTCCTGGTAGCCCCCAAGTTAGCTATTAGTAATTTAGAACCTCTAGCAACGTTGATTAATATATAGGATGTGGTGAGTCCTCTAAGTAAAAGAAAAACTTTTTTTTTGCTGTCATATATTGTAGTGTAAAATTAACACAGCTGTACGTGTGTACATAAAGCACAGCTGTCATGCAAAATAAATATTCTGTAACAAGCGTTCGTCTGTTTCAGTAGCATTTTCTACTACAAGTGATATAATAGTTTTGTCTTGTTGAAAGCAAGAAATATGTGTTGTAGGTTTCCAAATAGTGCATTACAGCATGAAGAAAACTCGATATGAACAAAAGAGAAAATACTTCGTTAATGTGACATCATCAGTTTTTTGTTTATACTTTAAGCTAAAGTAACAAACTTAAACAAAACCCAGACAGGTAGGAGAAGCATTAATTTTCATCAGAATTCCCAGGGAATAGAAAAGCATGTTAAGATGACAGCAACCTTTGAAAATGCAAGCAGTTGTGTCATTGAACTTTACAGACAGTTTTTAAACTGGTAGATTGGTGATCATGTCTTCACGGCTTTGCAAATATTCAGAAACAGTGTGTGTGTGTGTGTGTGTGTGTGTGTGTGTGTGTGTGTGTGTGTGTGTGTGTGGTGGGGGGTTATTGCACAATTTATCCTAAAGTAATAAGAGAAAACAAAACCATTAGCATTCTGAAGCATTTAGGATTCTTTCGTTCAAATGTAGTATCCCATGCCCAGCAAGTCACAAAGAAATGTTTGTTGATTGTGATTTTTATGAGATATGTTTCTGCTAGCAAGGCTTACATTTTATTCCATCTTAAAGAGCCTGTCATTTCCCTGCATCTGCAAAAATAGCAAGAGCCAAGAAGATAATTCCAGCTGGCATGTCAATCCTGTAACAACTACAATAAATTACTTAGCAGAGTGAATGCTTTGTTCCTTTTTATGGTTATGTTCTATATTTGTATGTGAAGTGGAAATGGTCACATGAGAAAACCATCGTCCGATACTACAGTTTACGTTGTACTAGCTGGCGAGTAGCTACTGCCTGCAAAATTACTCTTTGGAAAGCTGCGATTTAAACTTTTCTACTTATTTGGAATTTGTTTCGAATGCTCCCAGCAATAGGTTAAGAACAACTGTAAATGATCGTTTAAGTAAACAAGAAGTGGGAAGTTATTTTTAAAACATTTTGGAACTGGAATAAAATAAAACTAAAGTTATTATTATGTATAAAGAATTCCCACTAAAATACAGTTTCCCTTACTGCATGTGATTTCTGTTTATGTGACTCTCTGTTATGCAATTGATCATTTCCATTCAAGAAATCACTTTATGCAGAGAAAATAGTGCTATTATGTGATTTATGCCAGTATATTCCATTTGTTATTAAGAGCCAATGTGATGTACTGTTTAAGGCATCAGGCTAGAAACCAGGAGACAATGAGTTCTACTCCCATCTTAGGCACAAAACCAGCTGATCTTGAGCCAATCACTGTCTCTCAACCTCATGAAAGAACCAATGGCAAACTGAGGAAAGATTCTGAAATCTTGCCAAGAAAATAACTTCAGGGACTAATCCAGGGAGTCAAAACTGACTTGAAGGCACAAAATAAAAAAGTTCATTTGCACCAATGATCTAGAAACATATCAAGACTTCTTCCCACCAAAACTGCTTGTATTTTCCTAGCGAAACCCCTTTCTATCCTCCCTTATGCATTTATAATTAGGTTGTGCTGTTGTTCTAGTGGTGCATCTTCAATTCCATAGCAATAACACTTAGACCAGTGGTGGGATTCAGCCAGTTCGCACCTATTCGGGAGAACCGGTTGTTAACTTTCTAAGCAGTTCGGAGAACCGGTTGTTGGAAGAAATCTCCTTTTGTTTTTTTCCATTTTTGCAGAGCTAATCCTGTAAGGAAGTCAGGAAGGAAACATTCTGGTGTTGTTTCTAGCCTCATCTTTATTGCCCTGCTTACAGAAACTGCCTCTCTGGTTAACTCTTATTGACTTATTTTCCTAAAAAGGATAAATTTCTATAAGCACTAATTGTCTGGTTCTTTGATAACTTTGATATCTTCTGGACTTTTCTTAAAGCTAGTGCTATCAGGGTAGAATTTTAGAAAAGAAATATTTATGAATCCTCTTGGTAGAATGAACAGGAAGGCTCCTAGATATATAAGAACTGAAACACATTTTACCTCACAAGACAAATTCATCATGTAAGAACCTTAAAAGGCCCAGGAAGTTGATTTTTTACTTTAGAGTCTATCTACATTTCATCATTTGGTATAACCCCAAATATTTCAAAACACAGCATATCATCATCACATTAGACACATGACTTCTCTGATAGCAGAAGAGCTGGGTAGCTTTAACACACTGAACAAACATTGAGAAGATCTCAGTTTCAATAATGACAATAAAATTGGTTTGTGTATGCGTGCGTGCGTGCACCACATGCATGCACATACACATACCAAAAGAAACATTTCTGTTCCTGCTACTGATTTCTTCATTTTGTTTATACTGCAGAATGAAGTTGCCGTTCTTCTAAAACCAATATCGGAAAAGATTCAGCAAATTCAGACGTTCAGAGAGAGAAATCGTGGAAGCAATATGTTTAATCATCTGTCTGCTGTCAGCGAAAGTATTCCAGCTCTTGGATGGATAACAATCGTAAGTCCTGAATTTTAGAAGTGGACATTTAAAAAAAAACAAAAAACCCAGTTTTTTCACGCTTATCTGTTCTGACCCCCCTTGTCCCACACCAACACACAATCCGAGCCAAAGATAAGTTACAGTATTTAATTAACAGACAGACAGGTCCTTGGCAGCAAACTGGCGCAGACAAGCTTGGGCAGCAATCCAGCACAGATAAGGCTTGGCAGCAATCCAGCCTACCAAGCTCACAATAATGTTTTCTGACATTAATTCCTGCGTTGACTTCTGCAAGAGGGGCGTGTACACAAGCAGTCCTTTATAGTCTGGCGAGGAGCCTAATGACCACCAGCTGAGTGCAATTACATCCTGTACTTGTGCAACTGTTCCTGACGCCTATTAGCTCTTCTGTGCTGTGCATCCAGGAACAACTCACTGCTAGCGTCCGGCTTACTCTCCCTTATCTCCTCCCCACTGGTCTAAGGCTCAGGTGCCTCCTGGTGCCAACCAGCCTCTTTGCGCCCTGTTCGGAGTCGGAATCCTGTCCAGGGTCCTCCACATCCTCCAGAGCCGACTCATAGGGCCCCTCGCTGTCGGAGTCTGGTGGCAGCTCCAGCGGCTCCTGCTGGGCCACAACATTTATCTATCATGCAACCTTGGGTTGGTTTGACTCTCGTTCAGGCCTCATTGTTTGCAGATATTTGTTGAATGGGACTTTATCCCTCAATAGTGAGATTGGCGGGTGGAAACATTTAGTTGACTTGACCAATGGAAACGTTATTGGATCTGTTTAGTACATGGCTAAGAGATCACCAGGCCTGTCGCCTAAACTGTGAAGTCATGAACGCATTCCTGAAAAAAGGCAGTGGCATATATTCCAGACTGCTTCCATATTGCTGCCAAGGAAATTTGCAAGCATAGATAACTAAACAGTTATCTGGTGTCATGAAGTGACCTTACTTTTCTTAGAGAACAAGGTCAGCAAAACAGGCTTCCACAAGGCTCTGATATATCTACGTTTCTTTAAAATAGCTATCAGTCGTCATCCCCCCCCCCCCATAATTACATTTACCTTTTCTTTCTCTCTTAAAAATCGATTCCTGTGGTTTTACACAATGCTCCTGTGTTCTCTTTTAGTCTGCTAAGCCAGGGCCTTACGTAAAGGAGATGAATGATGCTGCTACATTTTATACTAATAGGGTGTTAAAAGACTACAAGCATAGGTAAGTTAATACTCCCCACCACCACCTCCATCAACCAATTTAGCTACTTTACTTTGGCTGGTGTGTCTGAATTATTACATTCTAAAGCAGGGGCGTCCAATCGTGGCAACTTTAAGACTTGCAGACTTCAATTCCCAAAATTCTGGGAATTAAAGTCTGCAAATCTTAAGCGTTAACACACATAGCATTACACACCCACACTAACCGACACAGCACCTCGTTCACCACCTCACACATTCATCCCAACCCTCTGTTGCAGCATCAGATACCCCATGCTGCGCATATCATGTACCCTCCCCCCTTATGTATCCCCTAACCCCCTCCTGGGAAAAGCCATTTACCTGCCTTCAAGCCTGAGAATTCAAACTTCCTGCTGGGTTATCTACTTGCACAGGTGTCAAAATCACCGTGTCACGTGACCTTTCATGATGTTTTTCCCTTTCGCGGAACTGGGATGGGTGTGGCCTGTGTGTGTGATGCACCTGGACCGCTGGCTGTCAGTTTGACACCCCTGCTCTACTGACTTTTATTGTGGGAAACCAGGAAGAAATGTCTCATCTGGATTCAGTTAATGATGACAACTGGGATGCAGATATTGCCATCATTAATCAGTAGAGCCTCACTTTATAACCCAGCATGCAGGTGACATAATTTTCTCTCCTAATTGCTGCCCCAAGTCAAGGGCTACCTTTATTGAATTTCAGTAGGTAGCTTTTTAAACATGATTCAAGTGATTACAAATTACCATCAGTGGCAGTTCTCTCCTTGTCTTGAAGGTGAGACAGGATCCTAAAGAACATGTTCAAATATGCTTTTATTGTGTTATAGTGATTTGCGTCACATTGATTGGGTGAAATCATTCCTGAATATTTGGACAGAGCTTCAAGCATACATAAAAGAATATCACACCACTGGGCTCATCTGGAGTAAAACTGTAAGTAGTATATTCCTTACCTTTTCATTGTGAAAAAAAGGGAATTAATACATTATTGTACAGCAGTGTTCCCAATTTAGTGGTGGAGGGGGTTAAAATTATTCTTGAACTAAGAGAAAAAACAAAAATATCATTTTGGTTCCCAGAAACTGTGTATATTTCCAGGACAAAGAACTTTATGAAATAAATGAGTTAGGAGAAGGTTTTAAATGTTCTGTCTCTTAAGTGTCTTTGATTCCATAATTGACTGTTTCCAAGAAAATTAGGAAAACTATATGCAGGTAATCTTCAAGTTGTGATGGCCATGGAGCCAGGAACTCTGTTGCTAAGTCACAGTTGTAGAATGGAACTTCATGTGACCACATTACTTAGTGAAGGCAATTATGTCAGTTAAACAAAGACCATGCGTGTTATTAAGAGAGGACCTCAGGGACGTTGGAGTCCTAATGGACAATCAATTAAATAAGAGCCAGCAGTGTGTGGCAGTAGCCAAAAAAGCCAATGCAATCCTAACAGAGGAATTGAATCAAGATCACATGAGGTACTGGTAGCACTCTATAAAGCCTTAGTAAGGGCACACCTCAGTTGGCTGAGGAACTCTGAGAGTTGAAGTCCACAGGTCTTAAAGTTGCCAAGGTTGGAGACCACTGTTCTAGATGACCTACAAGGTCCCTTCCAACTCTGTTATTCAGTATTCTGATCACATCTCCTGATCTGATCACATCTCCTGCTGGATTCCCTATTGACTTTGCTCTCCAGCAGGGATCATTAGAAACTGCAGTCATGTGACTGTGACTCACTATGATGTCATAATTGTGAGCTGGGTGCCAATCACCCTGATCTCAATCATGTGACTGTGGAGATGCTGCAATGACCAGAACTCCAAGGAACCACCATAAGTCCTCTAGTTGAGCGTTGTTGTAACTTTGAACCCATTGCGGAATGAATGGTTGTAACCCAAGGACTATCTGTATACTTGGATCAGCGGTGGGATTCAAAACTTTTTACTACCGGTTCTGTGGGCATGGCTTGGTTGGCATGGCAGGGGAAGGATACTGCAAAATCCCCATTCCCTCCCGATCAGCTGGGACTCAGGAGGCAGAGAATAGATGGGGGCGGGGCCAGTCAGAGGTGGTATTTGCCAGTTCTCCGAACTACTCAAAATTTCTTCTGCCGGTTCTCCACCTGCTGAATACCATCTCTGACTTGGATCTACATTTTAAACATTTAATCATCACAAAGAACAACATGTCCCAGCCAAGCCAATTATATTGGTTGGGGTTTCTTCCCCATTTTGTTCATGCATTCTTTTGCAACTTTACCTAACTTGGGTTTTAAAAATTACTTAAATAGCCTTTTCTGTGTATTTTAATACACAGAGTTCAGTTTATGGCTTCTGTAAAATCATCATCATTCCCCAGGCATGTTACAGGTTCTCAAGGGTTGACCTTGCCTCCATGCAGCAGGTGTTTGCTATTGCTAGCAATTCATTAGATTAAATCTGAGCAGATGTTTTAACAATAAATCTTTATAAACAGCTTATAAAAACTATTTAGCACAAATGTTTACAATGTCTGTCTCCTAGGTTTATGTCAGCTGCCTCCTTGGGGGACAGCTGTTCTCTTGTTATTGTCCATTATTTCAAATGGTTAGGCAATGTAGGACAATACATAGTGCCAAACTAATAATATATGATAATACTTGTGCCAAAATATTTATTGGAGGTTGCTACATATCATTTTCACATTAATTCTCAGGGAAACCGTTATGTCAAATGGATGAATATCAGGTTTTAAATGGAAGTTATAGTAATAAGCCAAAATTAGTGTTTCATGAATGACAGCAGTAACTAAAAAGCTTGTCTCTCGAATTCACTTGGAATTTGTAAATGGAGAAGAGATGAGAGTGTTGGACTTTTTAATTCTCTTCTTCTCCCGCTAAAGATGACATTTAAAAACTGGAGTAGAAATACAATGTGCAAAGATACTGATTGATAATCCTCACCCAGTGACTGAGTGTCTGTGCTGCTAAATTATAAGGAGGTATGTTTGGTTTTGGCAGAACCATTGCATTTTTAATTACAGCTTCCAGCTTTAGCATGTTTCACCGATGGTTGTTGATATGTAAAGGTAACATTTTGTGAGCAATGCGATATTTGTCATAGCAACATAGCCAATTTCATTGGGTCATTAATACTGAACTGGCAAAGGTGCTCTAATGCTTAACGTATATTCTAGACAAGATGAGAGACACACAGATCAAACAAACAAACAATCAATCATAAAAGTCCCTAGGCAATTTGTTATGCCTTTTGCAGTAAGAAATGACTTCAGAGGTGAAATCAACTTACCTTCGCTACCGGTTTGCAAATGTCAGCGCGCGGGGGACTTTCCGCGCATGCGCAGAGCGTCATGGGACATGATGATGTGAGGGTGGGTGGGCGGAGCTTCCCACCGCAGCCGCTAACGGTTCGCCTGAACCGGATAGAACCATTCAATTTTCACCCCTGCATGACTTCCTTTGATTGTGGTTTTTGAACAAGACAGAGTGGCTCGATATACATATAACACAAAGCCATATATCCTTAATAAATCTCATGGCTTGGTTCATGTTTTGTTTTGTTATTGCTTAGCACAGCCCTTGAGGAGTGTGGTGGCACACGTGGTTAGAACGCTGGGTTGACAAACAGCAGGCCCACGTTCGAGACCCAAGTGCTACTGTATGACGGGGTGTGCTTCTGTCATTTGCTCCAGCTCCTGCCCACCTTGCAGTTCGAAAGCGTGCAAACGTGAGTAGATAAATAGGTACCACTTGAGTGGGCGCATTAATAGGGACATGAAAGGAGCCGCCAACTGGGCGTCTCCAAGGCAACAGTGATGTCACTGGATAATCTTTTCAACCCAGAAGTGGTGCTTGAATGTGAAGCACAGCACTTTTGTTCCTCTTGGAGCTTCCTCTCCTCAAGCTAGAGGTGGAAACTGACAGCAGTTTCCTGCCCTTTTGAGGTAGGAAACATGAAAATGACATTATAAGCTCTAAAAGAGGCACACCAGAGTTCAAAAATAAAAGAAATCCACCAAATATTTGAGCCTTTGTGAACTATGTGTATCTTGCCTACCTGTCCGTATTTTTACAAACCCCTAACTCTCTCTTGGACAGATATTTGTATCAGTGGTGGGTTTCAAAAATTGTTCAAACCTACTCTGTGGGTGTGGCCTCCTTTGTGGGAGTGGCTTGCCGCCCATGTGACCGGATGGGAGTGGCTTGCCACCCATGTGACCGGATATGAAGATGCCAATGACACTTGTCAGAACCACCTTAAATGACCTCACACACAGCACTGGCATGCATAAGAATATGATGTAAACTTGTTTTTTAAAAGGCATCTTTGGTTTGCGTTAAAACAACTTCAACACACGCAATGTTCTGATTGCACCACAAACGCAGTAGTCATCCTTACCTTCCACAGAGGCACTGAGTTTTATAAATAGGAGCATGATAGGGTAGAATAATCATATCCAAGGACCAGTGGTGGGTTTCAAAAATTTTTGGAACCTCTTCTGTAGGTGTGGCCTGCTTTCCGGGTCCACTGGTGGAACCTCTTCTAACCGGTTCGGTAGATTTGACGAACTGGTTCTACCGAATAGGTGCAAACTGGTAGGAACCCACCTCTGATTTCTATTTATTTCTTAAGGATATTAATTCTGCCTGCCTTAAACCAGATTAATTTGTAGGTGTTTATTCTAAGTTTATCTTTAGTGTACTTGTTCACAAATATATATCTTCTCAACATCTGAAAAATGCTTATGTTTTAACTGAACGTCCACTTAACATCAATTAGTAAAATCCTGAAAGAATAAAATCTCATTCGGTTGGTGAAAAGGCTCTAGCCCTATAAAGTTTTGTATGCTTCATATAATTACGGAGTCCTATATTGTTCTGTTCATTCATATACCCAGACATAAAAAAGAGACTGTGAAGCTCAGAAGATCATATAACAACCTACTAGAACAGGTGGGCCATGGCCCAGAGATGTAGATCTTTTGTTAAGGTGTTTCTTCTGTAAATGTACACTAGTGTTGTCTTTATGAAGCTTAAATGTTACACCACCTGTTTTCAAGCTGCAACGAAAGTCTAGTTACCAGATGAAATAGCTGATGGGCAAAGGCAGTCCTCAACTTACGACCACAATTGAGCCTAAAATTTCTGTTTTAAGTGAGACATTTGTTAAGTGAAATTTGCCCTATTTTACAACCTTTCCTGCCACAGTTGTTAAGTGAATCACTGCAATTGTTAAGTTAGTGACATGGCTGTAAAGTGAATCTGGCTTCCTTGTTGACTTTGCTTGTCACAAAAGGGGATCCCATGACTCTGCAACACTGCAACCGTCACAAGTATGAGTCAACTGCCGATCATTTGATCAACTTTCAACTTTTAATAGACTTGTATGCCGCCCAATCCCGAAGGACTCCGGGCGGCTCACATAAAAGCAGTTTAAAAATATTTAAAAAGATTAAAACATAAGACAGAGCGACTTAAAAACAGAAAACACAACATACACTCAGTTTTTAAAAGGGGCTCAATCAAGATCAACAGCCCCAGGCCTGCCGGAACAGCCAGGTCTTAACAGACTTATGGAAGGCCAGAAGAGTAGGAAGGGTCCGGATCTCAGGGGGTAGATCGTTCCAAAGGGCCGGAGCAGCAACAGAGAAGGCTCTCCCCCGAGGAGCCGCCAGCCGGCACTGCGTAGCCGATGGCACCCGGAGAAGGCCCGTCCTGTGCGATCTTATTGGGCGCTGGGAGGTATGTTGCAGGAGGCGGTCTCGGAGATATCCAGGTCCTAGGCCATGTAGGGCTTTAAAGGCAATAACCAGCACCTTGAAGTGTGTCCGGAGACAGATGGGAAGCCAGTGCAGCTCGCGGAGGATAGGTGTAACATGGGTGTACCTAGGTACAACCTATTATCGCTCGCGCGGCTGCATTCTGGACCAATTGTAGTCTCCGGACACTCTTTAGGGGCAGCCCCATGTAGAGCGTGTTACAGTAGTCGAGCCTTGAGGTGACAAGGGCATGAGTGATCATTTGGAGTGCCTCCCGGTCCAGGTAGGGCCGCAACTGGTGCACCAGGCGAACCTGGGCAAAAGCTCCCCTGGTCACAGCTGACAAATGGATATAGGATCATGCGGATGTTGCTACGCTTGTAAGTGTGCAAAATGGTCATGCTTCATTTTTCTAGTGATGTTGCAAGTCGAGGAATACCTGTATGGCTGTTATAGAGAAATATCTCCTCTTTTTTGTCTATTAGCTGAATTGTTCATTTGGTTGTTTTACAACATGGGAGTAAAATTACATTTTACAAAAACTCCATCTGTTTTCTTTCAAAACAATATAATTAGGGTCCAGTAGCATCAGCAGCATCAAGTTTTCCTGCTATAGGGAACAAACAAGGCCTCCCTCCTCCTCCGCCACCACTTCCTCTGCCACCTCCGCCCCCAAGACCTCCTCCTGCCATCGATACAGAAAATGCAAAAGAGGATGCCACCGGATCTCGTTCAGCTTTATTTGCACAATTGAACCAGGGAGAAACAATTACTAAAGGTATGAAGCCTACCATAAACTTAGCACCTCTTCAAACCATTTCTCTCTACGTTTCCTCATAAAAGTTAACAACACTTGCTTTCATGAATGCAAACGTCTTGATGCTAAAAATGCTTAACTTGGGAATCTGACACTGCAGACACTTCTGGGGAAGAAATGGTGAGCTGAACATCCCCGAAGCAGTGGGGACGGCATTTATGATGGAGATTGGCAGCCGAGCGCTGGATCATGGCTGGCGAAACCTTCTGGAGAAAGTTGAGATTGTGAGATTGCCCATATGTACTCCAGACAGCTCCTTCTTGTGAGTAGGCTACAGGAACCCAAGTTTTAGTGGTTGGCTTATGTGAGCGGCTGGGAGTCAAGGGATTCCATCCATCTAAGCCAGTGTTTCTCAACCTTGGCAACTTGAAGATGTCCGGACTTCAACTCCCAGAATTCCCCAGCCAGCGAATGCTGGCTGGGGAATTCTAGGAGTTGAAGTCCGGACATCTTCAAGTTGCCAAGGTTGAGAAACACTGATCGAAGCCCACAGCCTAATGTAACCTGTGTGGACACAAAGCTCAACCAAACCTCATTTTTTAAACACTTTTGGATTTTGTTTTATTTTTACTGCTTCCCAGGTGTTAAGAACTTTCAGAACAGCAAGTTTTTATTGCAGTTTCCTTCTCCTTAGTAAATGAAGTTTTGAGCATGAGTTTAAGAAAAAAAATATTTTTGCTGTTTATAAACAGCAAAAAGTTTTTTTTAGAGTATTGATTTTGGAAAGTTACAAGAAGACTTAAGGGTCCAGATGAATTTGAAATGGACTTTGAAATTAATTATAAGAATCCTTCCCATGGGGAAATACTTTTGTTTTCAATTCTTTTTAGAAAAAAAATGATAGAATGGGATTTGAAGGTTGGACACCAGTAGGAATAAAAGGAACTGAAGATTACAGGTAAAAGAGAAGAGCAATTAAATTTGATTTACTAATACAGAGTGGAATAAATTTTTTGAAACATTTGACATATTCTTGAGCAATGGACCCAGAAGTTCAGTTTAACGCTATCTGCCATTACAGTTAGTCCTCAACTTAGGGCCACAATTAAACCTGGAGTGACGGTTGTACATTGCTGTGCTCATTAAGCAAGGCACACATTTAATTGCCTCATTTAACAACCACAATTCTTGCTCTCTGCGTAGGGTTCATTAAAGAAACGTGTCGGTTGTTGTGTGGAACATTAGTTGTTAGTGGAGAACGGAGTGCCAGAATCAAGGTTCTAATTCACCCTTTTGCTGTTTATTTCAAAAGAAAAATAAAATAAAATCCAAAGTTGTAAACTTTTTTCACTAAGGGTTGGAACGAACTCACCTGGTATTTTCAACTTGTTGAATCAAACATACCTTAGAGCTGAAAAGCAGTTAACAAGCAATTTCTGAAAATGATTAGAAAAGGAAGTATGTGAACCTAGTACCCTTAAAAGCACCGCCGCTCCCTTGTCTCCTAGAGTTTAAGCCTGCTGGAGACTGCTGTCTTGCAATCTTCTCATGAGGAGCAAGTGTTTGGAGCACTTGTGGGCAATCTCAAGTCCTTTCCTTGTCCAGAAAGGAATTACGATTAGCTGATCTACTCACTGGTTCTTTATTCTGCTGGATCTTTATTCTCTACTTTTAGTTGATCTTTATTCTTTAGTTGAGCCCTCTTCAGTTGGCCATTTTTTTCCATAGAAGTCCACATTCATGTTTTATTTCTGGGGCACAGTGCAGGCCCATTTTTGAATCTGTTGTCCTATTTTAAATACTACAACCACATTTATGCTTGTATGTGCATCAGGCCAGCTATACATCACGGTTCCACCACAAAACCGCGTTCGACTAAAGGGCGCTCGACGAAACCGCGTAGCTGACGTCATCACAGTGCGACGAAAAAAGCACGCTGTAAAAGCTAAAGCTAAAATTAACCCTTAAACCTAACCCCCCTAAACCTAATCCTAAACCTAACCCTAACCCTTAACCTAACCGTAAACCTAACCCTAACCCTAACTCTTAACCTAACCCTAAACCTAACCCTTAACCTAACGCTAAACCTAATCCTAACCCTTAACCTAACCCTAACCCTAACCCTAACCCTTAACCTAACCCTAAACCTAACCCTAACCCTAACCCTTAACCTAACCCTAAACCTAACTCTTAACCTAACCCTAAACCTAACCCTTAACCTAACGCTAAACCTAATCCTAACCCTTAACCTAACCCTAACCCTAACCCTAACCCTTAACCTAACCCTAAACCTAACCCTTAACCTAACCCTAAACCTAACCCTAACCCTTAACCTAACCCTAAACCTAACCCTAACCCTTAACCTAACCCTAAACCTAACCCTAAACCTAACCCTTACCTTAACTTGAATCGGCTTGCTTTCACAGCGCTATTTAAAGCGCCCTTTTTTCTCCGCGGTCGCTGTTGTCGCCCTGCGGTTTAATCAGGCGCGCTTTAGTGGAGCGCGGTTTTGTCGTGCCACGATACATCACTTACTACCTAAACTAGGGATTTACTGAAATATAAATACCCACATTTGTACTGGAGAATACTAGGATCAATAAGGACATTAATTGGGCACTGCCCAGAGTTGATTGAAATATGGGCAGCTATATAATTTAAATAAATACACAAACAAACAAATAAATACGGCAGTGAACTGGAGGACACTTAGGTCAATAAGAACACAGGTTAGGACGAAGAAGCTGTGGTCCTCCCATTGTTAATGTTAGCAACTTCCAACAGCTTTTTGACAATAACATGGAAAGTCATGGGAGATGCCGACATCTGGAGAGCTTGTCTCATGATTCTGGTTCAGATAACATTTAAAGGCTGAGAGTTACCTCTTGCAACCTGAATTATCCCAGGAGGCTTAAGGTTACTCCTTACTTTCTCGGAAACCTTAAGCTCTACCATTTGTTTTAATTTGACAGTTAAATCAAATGAATGTTCTACAAATAGATGTATTCAAATGTATATCAATTTACGAAATGCAGTACATGACTATTACTTTGGGTATCGTGCAGGGGTGGGTTTCTCGCCCCGTTCCAACCGGTTCGGTTGGAACGAGGCAGGCGGCGTCCTCCTGCACGCATGCGGCGTCCTCGCGCACGCGCGCACCACGCGCATGCGTACTAGCGTCTGCGCGATGCTCCAGCTGCTCCTGGAGGATCGCGCAGGCGCTGTATGCGTTCTGCGCATGCGTAGAAGCGCAGAATTCGTAAAAACCGGATAAGGAGCGGGCGCGGGTGTGCGGGCGCGGGTGTGCGGGCGCGGGTGTGCGGGCGCGGGTGTGCGGGCGCGGGTGTGCGGGCGGGCGCAGGGGGGTGGGCTTCGCCATTCCCGGAAGTAAGTTACTTCCGGGTTTGGTGACCAACCGGATCGCAGGGACCGGTGCTAACCGGTCGAAACCCACCCCTGGTATCGTGTATTAACAAAGCAAAGCTTGTAAATTAAAAAAAAAACTTTTTAAAAATTTCTACTATTGCTTGTGATTTTTATAGGGCTTCGACATGTCTCTGATGACCAGAAGACCCATAAAAATCCCAGCCTGCGTGTTCAAGGAGTAGCAATGCAATCTCCTACCAAAACCTATGCTTCTGAGGCTCCCAAAGTACTTCCTCAAAAGAGTTACCCTCCTGTGTTAGAACTTGAAGGCAAGAAATGGAGAGTGGTAAGTTCAACTCACTGGAAATTATCTTACAATTGATTGTAATTGACTTTTCCATTGAATTGTTACCTAAGAATTGTGTGCTTGATTTTTTTTTTGTAATAGGATTAATAGTTTTACTTCCTAAGAATTTTAAATAACCAATAGCAGTAGACTTAGCAATAGCAGTAGACTTATATACCGCTTCATAGGCCTTTCAGGCCTCTCTAAGCGGTTTACAGAGAGTCAGCATATTGCCCCCAACAATCTGGGTCCTCATTTTACCCACCTCGGAAGGATGGAAGGCTGAGTCAACCCTGAGCCGGTGAGATTTGAACCGCTGACCTGCTGATCTAGCAGTAGCCTGCAGTGCTGCATTTAACCACTGCGCCACCTTGGCTCTTAATTGAAACATATATTGGATCCAACAGGTAGCAACATCTATGAGCTGAGAAGCTATGGGACTGGTTAATACTTGGATGAGCAATCGCCAAGTAGTAGGGTTGTAATTTACTGTAGATTGGAAATCATACAGGAACTCTACATCATATAGTAATTCTACTTCAAATTTAGTGTGAGAGTCCTGTGTGAGCAGGGGGTTGGACTAGATGACCTCCAAGATCCCTTCCAACTCTGTTACTGTTTAAATTGTTACTAGGTAAGAAATAAGACATTTCCATATTTACAGAGATTAGATTAGATTAGATTAGATTGTTTATTTGTATGCCGCCATTTTCCCTGGGGGGACTCAGGGCGGCTCACAATCCAAGGGGGGGAAAAGACAAAATTTTACATATAAGACAATACATGATTAAAACACAACATTCATACCATTCGGGCGGGTTACAATCTTTAGCCCCAGGCCTGACGGGATAGCCAGATTCTAAGGGCTGTGCGGAAGGTCTGGAGGGTGGTGAGGGTACGAATCCCCACGGGGAGATCGTTCCATTGGGTCGAGGCTACCACCGAGAAGGCTCTCCTCCGCGTGGTGGCCAGTCGGCATTGGCCAGCGGATGGAACTCGGAGGAGGCCTAAACGATGAGATCTAATGGGTCGTGTGGAGATTGCATGAAGAATGAAAATGATTCTTCGTGCATTGCTAATAAAGGAAAAACAATGAATACGACTCATTCTATTCTTATCAATATTATAATAATAACATTATTAATAACACTATAGTCATGCCAAGAGATCCTAGTCTTTTCCCTGATGAAGGCTGAGAACTTCATCAGCTTCTGTCAGGATAAGCCTACAGAATCAATCTCATCCAGTGGGAGAGACAGCCCTGTAAATACCAGTACTCAGTCTTCGTGGCTTTTATGGGTTTGCCAAAACACTGGTACGATGCAATATTTCTCAATTACTTTAATTTCCAAATTCCTTTGAAGAGCAATACCCTATTTCTTATCCCAAGAAATTGACAGAAAGGGGAAAAAAAGAATGTTGCTGGATTTACAAAATTCAGCCCAAAATTCAATGTTTGCTTGTATCATAAGGGAAAAGTGGAAGCAATAACTTATTGTTGACTAATTTTCATTCACATTATAAGTTGTTTCTTTACCTAAGGTCAAATGTTCAAGATAGAACGCTTTCTTTAAAAAAAATGACAAACCATTTTGTGCCTAGAGCCCTAGACAGTATAATTTACCGAATTTTCAGAGTATAAGATGCACCTTTTTTCCCCAAAAATGAGGCTGAAAATCTGGGTGCGTCTTTTACACCAAATACAGCATTTTTTTGCCACCTGAAGCCCCGCCCCTTCACCAAAATGGCCGTGCATACCCTTATGGAGGCTTTCAGAGAGCTCCTGGGGGCTGGGGAGGGCAGAAATGAGCAAAATAGGGCTGTTTTTTTGCCCCCCCCCCCAAGCTCCCAGCAGCACTCTATAAGCCTCCATAAGGCTATGCGTGCAATTTTTTTAAACAAAAAATGGGCCTGATTTTGTGAACAACAGGCCGTTTTTTGCTCGTCCCCCCCCCCCCCGGCTATTCATGCCTCTCTTTTGGGGGGGAAACGGGCCCGTTTTTGTGAAAAACGGGCCGTTTTTGGGAGGTTTGCACAGTGCAAAAACTTTGTTTTCCTTTTGGAAAGCTCTTTAACTGATTGATGAGAATTACATTGATCAAGTGCTGTGCCAGCAGAAACACCTACCTATCTACTGTATTTCTCTCTCTATTTCTCTCTCTCTGTCCCTCTACTTACCTACCTACAAACTCTCTCTCTCCCTACCTACCTACTGTATTTCTCTCTCTCTTTCTATCTCCTTTTATCTACCTACCTACCTAACTATTCTCCCTTTCTCCCTACCTATCTACTGTATTTCTCTCTCTCTCTATTTTTCTCTCTATCCCTCTCCCTACCAACCTACCTATTCTCTCTCTCTATTTCTCTCTCTCTCTATTTATATACCTACCTAACTACTCTCTCTTTCCCCACCTACCTACTGTATTTCTCTCTCTTTCTCTCCCTGTCTCTCCCTCTATCTATCTACCTACCTACTTTCTTTTTTTAATTTGCCTCTTCAAAACCTTGGTGCATCTTATACTCCGGTGTGTCTTATACTCCGAAAAATACGGTAGTTATTTTGCTCTCAAGGACTGCTAAGGGTTAGTGTTGGTCATTGGCCCCTTATTTGAACGTGGTAGCAACCATAGGATGGAACCATGTTACTGAATTGAAAGTTTGCTGCCAAATTTTAGCTGTGTGCCCTGGGAGTATTCTAGGATCTGTAATATGTATGTTGCAGGGAGCATATGCAGCAAATAAGTAATTGGTTCCTTCTTCTGTGCTTTATTTTACATACAAATATTTAACATACTGTGTTGATTTCCATTTTGAACTGTATTTCTTTTTTAATACATGTTATGTATTGCTGTTGTTATATTTTTTCATTCCACCTCTTTATATGTACAGTAACTCAAGGCAGTAAACATTCCTAATACTCCTGCCTCCTTTTTCCCCACAACAATCCTGTGAGGTGGGTTGGGCTGAGAGAGAACACTTGGCCCAAAGTCACCCAGCCGACTTTATGCCTATGGTGGAACTAGAACTCACAGTCTCCTGGTTTTTGGACCAGCAATTTAATGACTATACCAAAGTTTCTTAAATGTAAACAGTGTTACGTCCTAATGATATATACTGCTAAATTGGGAAACAGATATAAAACAATTGTAGAGTGGAATTGCAAGTTATGTTTTCCCTCCCCCCCCCCCACTTGCCCTTACTCTCTTTAAGCAGTAGAGATTGAGAGGAAAGTCCAAATACTACTTTCTTATCTGTGGTAACAGCTAATATAAGATTAATTAAACTTTTTTTTTTGCAAACAATGCAGGAGTACCAGGAGAACAAGAATGACCTATTAATTTCAGACACTGAACTCAAGCAAGTAGCTTACATCTTCAAGTGCACTAAATCTACAATACAGATAAAAGGAAAAGTTAATTCCATTACTATTGGTAAGTTCACTTCTAAGACAAGACTAAAGCTGAAATGCTTATTTATCTTGAGCAAGTCTTATGGTGCACAGCAGACCTTAATTTCAAATAAACGTGTTTAGGAACGGTTCCACCACAAAACCGCGCTCGACTAAACCGTGTCCGACTAAACCGCGTAGCTGACGTCATCAACAGGGCGACAACAGCGTGGAGACAGAAGCACGCTGTAAACCCTAAACCTAAAATTAACCCCTAAACCTAAACCTAACCCCCTAAACCTAATCCTAAACCTAACCCTTAACCTAACCCTAACCCTAAACCTAACCCTTAACCTAACTCTAAACCTAATCCTAACCCTTAACCTAACCTGAACCCTAAACCTAACCTGAACCCTAAACCTAACCCTAACCCTTAACCTAACCCTAAACCTAACCCTTAACCTAACCCTAAAGCTAACCCTAACCTTAAGTTGAATCGGCTTGCTTTCAAAGCGCTATTTAAAGCGTCCTTCTTTCTCCGCGCTGGCTGTTGTTGCCCTGTTGATGACGTCAGCGACGCGGTTTAATCGGGCGCGGTTTAGTTGAGCGCAGTTTTGATGGGTCACGTTTAGGAACGCACTGTCCATTACAAGTCTTCTGGGCAAGCATTTGTTTATTCTTCCAAATAAGCATCATGTAACACTGCTCAATTCTACAAGGGTTTGTGCCTTAGCTGAATATTTTAAGATAGTTTTGTTGACATCTGTAGGGATAATCATATAACTGAAGTTATTCATAGGTATTTTCAAGAAGTGGCAAAAAATGCCTTATATGAAAAAAAATATAACTGTATCTATACAATCCTTTTCTTTCTTTTTCAGACAACTGTAAAAAGTTTGGCCTTGTATTTGACAATGTTGTTGGTATCGTTGAAGTAATAAATTCCAAGGATATTCAGATACAGGTAAACCCATCTTCATATAACACCAGTATGGAAAAACAAATCCAAAATAGGAAAAAAGTACTATTCAGTTGTAAAATGACCCATCTCCCCATCTTTATGCAATTGGTATCTTGCGTGGCAGAGCTAACTGGATAGAGGGAAAGAGTCCAGCACGTTAGCTGAGCTTGGACTGACCCAATCACTGCCTCAAGTGTTAAAAATGTTGTTTTTAGTTACTTATATCCCTTAGTTCAATTTTTCTTTTCATGTTAAAGAATGTCCTATTTTTCTCTTCTGAGGCAGGTTAAGATAATTACACATAGGCCAATGTGAGCCTCAGAGCTAAGGAACAGCCTCTTGGGGAAGAGAAAGATTTATTTAGTTCCGATTTCTGACTTTATTGTCTTAGGTACTTGGGAAAGTGCCAACCATTTCAGTGAACAAAACTGAAGGCTGCCATATATACCTTAGTGAGGAATCATTAGATTGTGAGATTGTAAGCGCTACGTCATCTGAAATGAACATCCTGGTACCAGTGAACGGCGACTATGTAAGTACTACATTTTACAAAACACAGAAACATATACTGAATCTGTCAGCCTCTGCTTTGCTGTTGCTTCGGCTGCCATGAAACGGGGAGGGAGGGCATGGTATTTGGGAGGGGCTACTCATTGTGCTGGAGGAAGGTTCTGGAGTTCAGCTGCTGGTCGGACTACGCATGTGTGGGAGATTCCCGCCAGGACTAACGGCACCGACATTCCATCTTCGTGATGCCTTTTGAAGTTATCTCACACCTGACACTTGAGAGAATTATGATTGGACTGTAACTGTGATGCCAAGGGGAGGGGAATGGGCTATTCTATATATCAATCGCTTTCGCGCCTAAATATCCAGATTTCGCTTCGCTATGCCTTTAATCATTTAGAATTAGTAAAAGTACACTTGATTTCCACACATGGAGTCTCGTGGTCTTCTTTCCTAATTATCTAATGGAGAGGTGCTGACAGAATCCTTTAGTGTATCACTGATACTTATTTTGTCTTGAAAAAGCTTTTTGGGACAGCAAGCAAGTAACAAAAATTGGTTTGTATGACAATAGAGTTGTTTGTAGAAAATAGAGCAGCTAGGAGTCGTCTGACCAGTTTTACCTTCAGAAAGTTCCTGTGTTGGTGGTGTTATTTAGACCTCTTTTTACCCAGTTTTATTTTTTTTTATAAACAACTCAAAGTGGAAAATACTTACTCCCCCTGTTTTCCCATAACAACCTTGTGTGATGAGTTGTGCTGTAAGAGAGTCATCCTCCTCCCTCCACCTCCCCAGCTTTCATGCCTAAGGCAGAACTCAATCTTCTGGTTTCTAGGCTGGTGCCTTCGCAAGACCAAACTCTTTTTACTAGTCAAAATTTGCTTGCTAGTTTACTGTATATGTTTTAATGTTTATATTTATGATGAATATTTTATTAGTTGTACACTGCTAAATATATCATGGAAATTTTCAGTGCTGTAAGCAGTCGTGAATCAAAATGAAATTGGCAACATGCATATTTGATAAATCACTAAAATGAAGCATTTCCCTAAAAGTCTTTAATATTTGTATTTGTATTTTATTATTTGTATGCCGCCCTTCTCCGGGAGGACTCAGGGCGGCAAACAATTCAAGAGGGAAAAAAGGGAACATAAAAAGACAAAATACAAATAATAAAAGTAGACAACAGTCACACAACCATACATGTTGAGAGGGGAGGGAACTCATCACCCCCAGGCCTGCCGGCAAAGCCAGGTTTTGACGGCTTTTCGGAAGGCCTGGAGAGAGGTGAGGGTCCGAATCCCTGCGGGGAGTTCATTCCAGAGGGCCGGAGCTGCCACAGAGAAGGCCCTCCCCCGGGTAATAGCCAGGTGGCATTGGCTGGTAGATGGCACCCGGAGGAGGCCAACCCTGTGAGATCTAATGGGTCTGTGGGAGGTAATTGGCAGCAGGCGGTCTCTCAAGTAAATATGGGATTTAACTCTTCTAATCCTGTTAAGATTGCATAATAGAGTGATTTCTACAATATCCTTAACTGTTAACATATACATATGAGAAAGCAGTTAACATATACAAACTTGTTGGCTAAGTGGTTAGGTCAAGGAGTGTAGAAAAATTATCTCCACATGATTGTTGGGGGACAAAATAACTGATCCAGTCAGTGCTGCTTGCTAAACAACTATTGAATGGCAATGGCTTATTTACTAACTCAGCCTTGTGTGACTGAAACTGTCATCCAGAAAATCCAACGCCTCTTATTGTAGTTATTTTGGTTTTCATTCTTATATATTCACAAGGGAGGGGTGGGAAAGAGACAAAAATTGGAGTGGGTGGGTATTGATTATGCTATGGTAGAATTATTATTATTATTTTTTGTTACTTTTCACTCTTCTAAAAGGACTGCTTAGCTTCCCTGATTGTTTTGCAATTGCTGGAATAACAGGGCTTCTGAAGAACTGAATAGAAGATGTACAATTGTATCTCGATGGTTATTTACCTTTTCCAAAATCAATGTGCATTAGTTGCTAGGAAGCAATGTTAGAGGAGGGTTGTTGCCCTCTAGTGAATGTCCCGAATCCATCAGGCTGGGTGCTGTGCGGCATCGTTTTTCCCCCGTACGTTCTTGATGTGAAATTAGATGAGACTTAGACTTAGAATAACTTTACTGTCACGTTGAATGTACACCAATCGGCATACATTGAAATGAAATTTCATTGCATAAAGCTCTCAAAGGGGCACCACCTCCAATATACACTACATAAATATGACTAAATAAATAAATAAATAACAATAGCAAGCAATAGCAATAGTTAGACTTATATACCGCTTCATAGGGCTTTCAGCCCTCTCTAAGCAGTTTACAGAATCAGCATATCGCCCCCAACAACAATCCGGGTCCTCATTTTACCCACCTCGGAAGGATGGAAGGCTGAGTCAACCTTGAGCCTAGTGGGATTTGAACAGCCGAACTGCAGAACTGCAGTCAGCTGAAGTAGCCTGCAGTGCTGCATTTAACCACTGCGCCACCTTGGCTCTTGGCTCTAACTACAAAATTACGCATATATCCACATGTATATGGAAAACAAAACAGTGTATTTTGTATGTATACATGCACATGGCGAGAAAAACGAGATAAAGCATTACACACACATGCTGGGTACATATGAGTGACCCACTTCTTCTTTTTTTTCCAACTGCTGTGTTGAGAAATATGGGTAGAACTTATCCTAGGAACCTTTTTTTTAAAAAAAATCAATGTACCCTATTTTATGCATTTGCACATTCAAGCAACTGATGATGTTTATGATAGCACTGTGCAAAAATGTGTATCCACAACAAAGTATACATGCATTTCCCAAATTAGCCTTCACATCTCCGAGAACTTTAGGGGATGACAACATCTGCAGAAATGTTAGAACATTGTGTAATGCAGATAACGAAAGACAAGGAAATGATAAACTGAGCAGTTCTGGGCCATGGCGCTACCTTATTTATACGCAACAGCGTACAGAAGTGAAATTTTTACAAAATCGAGCGGTAACAATTAGAAACACAAAAAAGTATAAAGAACTTACACATAAATGGGGCAAAACTCCTTAACTATCTTGCTTTGCAACGGAGATTTTGGGCTCAATTGTGGTCATAAGTCGAGGACTACCTGCACTCTGTCTATGGTATTGATAACAGTCTCTGTAATGATGTGGCTGCTTGATAATACAGATGTTTCTGAGCTCTGAAAGTTAAATCAAAGGGGCGTTGTTTTGATAACCAACACTTATTTAGCCAACTGATATTGTCCATCTTGTCCCCCTACAGAAAGAATTTCCTGTCCCTGAACAGTTTAAGACATCATGGGATGGATCAAAATTGGTTACTGACCCTACAGAAATTATGGCTTAGTTTCCATAGGCCATACAGAAACTGCTGATCGCTAAAGAAGTTCTGCCAGAAGAAAATAGCAGTACGAAGAACAAAAAAGTAGCACTCATGGGTGTCTCCACAGGGGGAGGGCACCTGGGGCTAATGATGATTCATGCATGATGATATTATCATGCCAATACTAAAAATTATCTGCTTGTGTCAGAAGGTAGGATGCAAGTATATTATTGATGTCACTATGCGTGTGATTTCTTGACATTACTGCAATTTGGTGTAGATGCCAGTAGTTTACATTGCGGTTAGTAGATTTTAAAGAAGCTATTCTACGGCCTAAAATCAATTGCTTCACATATAGTATTTTTTCCGCACTGAGGTAATTATTGGAGGAAAGCATATATATATATATACTGTATATATAAGAAAATGCATAATTCTATTTCAAGAAAACATGGCATTCTGCCATGATTGCACATGCTTGGAAATCATTCTGTTCAATCTCTGTACACTTTTTGTAAGTAACCTGACATTTTCTAAAATATCTACAATTTGCCTTTATTTACAGATAATATACTCAAGGTATCATATGAATGAATGCATAAAGATGTTAAGAGTTAAGCCAGTAGCTATTTCATACAGTAAGCCTGATATAATTTGTAATATGTCAGTATATTCCTTTTTTTAATGATTGGTGAACAAAAATAACCAATAACAATAAATAATACGTTAAGGTATTTTACTTCATGGAATTGAGGTCATGTACTATAGCTGGACCTCAAGAAATCTGTAGTTTTTAATGCTTTTAAAAGTACCAACTCTCTGGAGAATATTTGCTAATGGAAAAGAAAGCCAGATGTTTTAATTATATTTTAGTTATATGCTTCCATCTTCTATTTTTACCACTTGGGAGGCCAACAAGTGGAGCATTTGTAAGGGCTCTTATCACCTGCAGTAATATGTTCACACTTATCAATACTTTTTTAAAAAATGCCCAAACTCTGGTGACATCAAATGTTCCAAAAGTTTTCTGTTCTTGGCTATTTATTATTCTGGCTGGTCACACAGTCCATTGGTTGTTTCGATTAGGTTTGACATTTTTATACATCTCAGAGTCCTTCCCAAGGACCCAGGATAAGCAGCTGTTGCCTGATGTTAGAGGTATAACAGGAGATAAGTTGTTCCAAGTAAAGCTGCCTTTTTGCAGTCGACTGATGGTGATTTTTGTCAATGCTACTGGTGTTCAAGTCGTGATCCAGATGTTTTGGGATTGCACCCAAGGCACCTATTACTTACTATTGGTATTATTTTTGCTTTCTTTTGCTAGTAGTTTTACTTATTATTTGTAACCACTGCTTAAAAAGATATTGACCTGTTTGCTGAATGTTTAACTTTGATCACTTATATTTCAGCTTACCTCGGAGTCCCTTTTCCAGAAACTCTTTAACAATGTTAAGATTATTATTCTAAAATGTAATGCTGTATGTTGTGTGACTATCTCCTGCCACTAGGCTTTTCAATGAATAGTAGCAAATTTATAATACAACCTAACTGTGAAAGTGAAGGATTCTGCAATAAATAAACATAGATTGAAATTCAGCAGCTTCTAGTTTTTTTAAAAAAGGTGTTAGAGATTTAAATTTGTTCAAATTGGGTGAAGTCGTAGTTGTTTTTATTTCTATGTGTAAAATTTGCATGCAAATCTTTGAAAAGTCTTTTTCTCCATTACTTCTGAACTCAAATTGTATTTTAGGGATATAAGCTTGATTTCTAAAACCCACATGGTTAATTTTTAACACTGATGTGAATGTAGTACCTGTATAATTTCTGTGCACAGTACTTACAGTAACTTTGCTATGTATCATTGGTTACTAAATAGCAAATTTTTGCAAATAGCAAAACTGTAATAGGTTTACAAAACTACAGCAAAACCTATATTGTAATTATTGCAACTAACATTTTTTTAATTGCAATATCTATTTAGTGTTACAGTAAATAAAATTTTGGTATTTGTTTAATCAATATGTATAATGTTGTGAGTTTAGTACATGCCACTTTCATCTAGCATGAATAAAGATAAAATTGCAATTTCTTTAACTGTAGAACATAAGCTTTATTACACTATGTTAAGCCAACTATTCAGCAACATATAGGCAAACACTGCCTTACTCACATTAATATGTAGGAAAGACCACATATAGCAGTGTTTTTCAACCACTGTGCCGCGGCACACTAGTGTGCCGTGACATAGTGTAAGGTGTGCCGTGGGAAAATTACTTTATATATAGTCAATATAGGCACAGAGTTAAAATTTTTTAACATTTTCTAATGGTGGTGTGCCTCGTGATTTTTTTCATGAAAAAAGTGTGCCTTTGCACAAAAAAGGTTGAAAAACACTGACATATAGCACTCAAGTGGGAATGTACACATTTAATTTCCCCTCCATATTTAGTTCTGGTATGCTTTCATGTTTTGTAAAAAATATTTCTATAGTATGGGTACCAGAATAAAATGTGAAAAAAATGTTGCACTGAACAACATGGATAATGTGAAAACTATTAGGTGGCAAATAGTTTGTGCTATTTTAAAAACATTTTTTAGTACACTATTTTATTTATGTTCAGCTTCCCTCTCTAGTCCTGCTACATCATGGTATTTCTGGAGGGTATGAGTGAAGAACACAAGCACGATATGCCAACTATATATCCCAGCAAGTTCCAGAGCACAAAGGCCAGGCCAGCTGCCCAGCTAAAACAAATACCTGTATTGGACAGCAGTCATATAGGAAGATTCTAGAGGTGGATTAGGACTTTAGTGACAATGGCAAAAGCATTTCATACTGCATTGAGAGAAAGTATTGTGAATCACTCCTGTATTTTACCAGGAAAATCATACAAATAGATAATATACAGCTAGTCCTCAACCTAGTCCTCAATTTGTTCAGCAACCATTTGAAGTTATGACAGCACTGAATAAATGGTTACAACCAGTCTTCCGAATTCTGGCTGTTCTGGCACCCTCCCAGTCATGTGATTATGATACACCTTTCCAGCCACTCTGTGCTAATGCCATGCTGGCCAGTCACATACCCCTGCACATCAGTGGTGGGTTTCAAAAATTGTTCGAACCTACTCTGTGGGTGTGGCCTCCTTTGTGGGAGTGGCTTGCCACCCATGTGACCGGATGGGAGTGGCTTGCCCATGTGACCGGATATGAAGATCCCGACAACACTTGTCAGAACCACCTTAAATTACCTCACACACAGCACTGGCATGCATAAGAATATGATGGAAACTTGTTTTTTAAAAGGCATCTTTGGATTGCGTTAAAACAACTTCAACACACACAATGTTCTGATTGCACCACAAACGCAGTAGTCATCCTTACCTTTCACAGAGGCACTGAGTTTTATAAATATGAGCATGATAGTGTAGAATAATCATCTCCAAGGACCAGTGGTGGGTTTCAAAAATTTTTGGAACCTCTTCTGTAGGTGTGGCCTGCTTTCCGGGTCCACTGGTGGAACCTCTTCTAACCGGTTCGGTAGATTTGATGAACCGGTTCTACCGAATAGGTGCGAACTGGTAGGAACCCACTTCTGCTGCACATCCACGATATGGATCACACCACACCATACCATAATTGAATCTCTGACCCACACACATTGTTGATCCTTGTTGCCTTGTCTCTTGTGCTCCCAACCCAACCTGCACTTCTGCAACACCCTCATTTACCCACCCACCCTGCTCCCTCCTCCACTCGGCAGCAGCCGCTTGCCTGCCTGCAGGCTGGGTACTTGCAACTTATTGCCAACTTCCCCACTTGGTTGTGGGCTGCTGGCAGAAAGTTTCCTTGCCTAACCATTGTGAAATTCAGTTAATGCTGACAACCATGGTTACAGGGATTGCCAACAATTGCATTTTATGATCTCATTGCTTAGTGATGGAAACTGCAGTCTCAACTGCCATCACAACTTGTTGACTACCTGTAAAATGATGGATGATATAATGCTGGTGATCGTCTAGAGTTGGAAAGCCCTCAATATGCTACTGAAGAAAAGATGAGGATCCTTTCAGAGTATTAATGGTAATGAGAGTAAAACCTCCAGAACATCTAAATACTGATGTTGCTACGCAGGAAAAAAAAATAGAAAACCACAAAGATAGACTTTCTATGAGAATATGGGAGAATGCAACATAGTGAAAGATGAAATGAGTCTACTACATTTTTGACATCTTGGGCAACAGGGAATCGGAAGATACTGGAACCAGCCATTGTTAGCTGATCATACCATGTACTTACTCAGGACACAAGAAACAAGGAATAACATTATTTTTATAATCATGAAGGATACAGCATATAGCAAAGACAATACTTAAGTACAACACAATCAGTGACCAATTAATATCAGTTAGAGGTCAGGGGACAATCTTAATACAATTATCCAAAGAAAAAACTATATATTTTTGGTTGACTGGAAAATTTATGGACGTTTACATAAAATGGGGAAAATGTACTTAGGGTTTTTAGTTTTGATGATTAGAAAAAAATCTGAATAATAGAAAAAAGGTGAAGTTTTTATAATCACAAACAATAAAATTTTAATTGTACTTGGATTTGCTGAAAAGGAAATCTGAAGCTGCCTTTTTTCTTTATGCATTTTTTTCCTTTTGTTTTGTTTGTATTGTTTTGACTGACGACATTTGCGAGTAGATTAATAGATATCACTTTGGTGGGAAGGTAACAGTGTTCTGTGTGTCTTTGGCGTGTAGCCCCGCTGACCACAGAAAATGTCTTTGATCAACACAGGCTCCCTCAGCCAAGTAGAGGTGAGCACTGCCCCCTAGAGTCAGACACGACTGGACAGGGCACTCTTTACTACTATTTTATATGTGTATATATATGAATATCATCAGATGAAATATACAGAACTGAACTTGACAACAAAGTGGAGATGATGTTGAAATAGCAAAGTTCTGAAAATAAGATAATACACATCCAGGACAATTTAAATTTTTGCACAAAACCAATTTCTGTAAGGGTTTTCCAATTGCTCTTGAAATAAAAAAATATAGTATAAATTCATCCACATATTTGAAAGGGATATAAAAAAGCAAATACACCCTTTTATTCCTCAGTTGGTACTGATTTATGAGCCTGTATATACACCACCTTATGTGAAAACTAGATTTGGAATAAAGTGTGAGCAAAGCCACTAGCATTAGGTAGCCAGCAGATGGCGGAAATATATTGAAATGAAAACTTCTAAATCTCTATTTAAGACAGAAATATCCAGAAAACTGTACTAGTCCTGTATTAAAATATATGCTAAATTATTAAATGGTTACTTGTTAAACCGTGACATATTTATCCCCTGAAAATTCATTTGAATTTTAAATTTCAAATATAGCTAACAAGAAACAAGCTAATTCCTTAATTCCTAACTGTACACCTCTCAAAGTCACCTATGTGAGATTTACAGCGATATAAATTTATTTTATAAACAAACCCATGCCTGGACAAATTGGAGCAGAATGAGAGAGAGAGAACTATATGTGCAGATGCGCGTGTTAAAAAGGATTTAAAATAATGTGTTTTTTCACTGCTCGCAACCAATTTTTCCAGTATTTTCTGAGATGTAAAACCTATGGCAGCCTGAAACCTCACCAGTTAATTGGGTAATCCAGTGCTGTTTCAATTGGACACAATTCCCAAGACTGGCACAACAGCTGCCCGGCAGTTCCTTCGGGAATTCCTGGCAGAGGCCATGTGTGCGCTGGGAATCCTGTTTGGCTCTTGGTTCCTGTCTGTCTACAAAGGCTCTTGTCTGTCAGCCTTTGTAGCTGACATGCTTATTTTATAACAAGGGTCTCCAAGCTACTTACGACCACAGTTGAGCCCAACATTTATGTTATTAAATGAAACATTTGTTACGTGAGTTTTGTCACATTTTACAATCTTTCTCGGCCCAAATTTTTTAAGTGAATCACAGCAGTTAAGTTAGTAACCCAGTGGGTTAAATGAAATCTGGCTTCCCATTCACTTTGCGTGTCAGGTGATCACAAAAGGTGACATGACCTCAGGACACAGCCATGGTCATAAATATGAACCAATTGCCAAGCATCTGAATTTGGATCACATAATCATGGGGATGCTGCAAAGGTAACTGAAAAAAGGGCATAAGTCACATTTTTCAGAGCTGTTGTACCTTTGAATGTTTGCTGCCACGGTGAACTCGCTGCTGGACAATTTAACCAGTACCTCATAAATATGCCAAGGTACGTTGCACGCCAGTAACACAACAATTATAAAAACAAAGGCTTCCTTCACTAGTGTATAATAGTAGTAGTTCATTGTCTCAAGCATTTTATTCTTTGGTATTATAAGAATCTGATGCTTTGATTTTCTAACTGAAGTCTTTAAACATGATTTCAGATGACAAACCTCAAGTTCTAGCCCAGGGGTAGTCAACCTTTTTATACCCACCGCCCACTTTTGTGTGTCTGCTAGTAGTAAAATTTTCTAGCCCAGAGGTAGTCAACCTTTTTATATCTACCGCCCACTTTTGTGTGTCTGCTAGTAGTAAAATTTTCTAGCCCAGGGGCAGTCAACCTTTTTATACCTACCGCCCACTTTTGTGTGTCTGCTAGTAGTAAAATTTTCTAACCGCCCATCAGTTCCACAGTAATGGTGATTTGTAAAGTAGGGAAGTAACTTTACTTTATAAAATTTATAAAGCAGAGTTACACCAAATCCTTATCGCCCACCATGAAAGCTGGAATTCCCACTAGTGGGTCGTAGGGACCAGGTTGACTACCGCTGATTTAACCAATCTGTTTAACTATTTAAAGTAAATAATTATTTTAATTTTTGCCGTTCCCATTTCAGTCTGTCTCTTCTTTTGCATCCTTTAATGATTCTATTCCACCATTCCTTTGACATTAGTGTAACTATTGCCCTGCAGTGAGTTGCCCCTTGGCGAGATGTCCATGGCAAGTTGTCCTGCTGCAATGAGTTGGATGTGGCCAGCTGGCCATTTCGAATTGTCCCAGGCCCGTCACTAAATAAGCCGTTGTTAAGCCGAGCCGAGGTGGCGCAGTGGTTAGGGTGCAGTACTGCAGGCCACTCAGCTGACTGTTATCTGCAGTTCAGCGGTTCAAATCTCACCGGCTCAAGGTTGACTCAGCCTTCCATCCTTCCGAGGTGGGTAAAATGAGGACCCAGACTGTGGGGGCAATTTGCTGACTCAATTTGCTAAAAATCTGTAAACCTGCTAAAAATCTGTAAACCGCTTAGAGAGGGCTGAAAGCCCTATGAAGCGGTATATAAGTCTAATTAATAAATAAATAAATAAATAATAAATACCTGTAGGCAATTTTCAGAGCTGCAGACTTCCAACTCCCTGATTTTGGTTTTGCAGAGCCCTGTTTTATAAGAACAGCTGCTAGCACCGATGCCATCTTGATGCCAACGATGGAACGACCTCCCCGTGGAGATTCGTACCCTCACCACCCTCCAGACCTTCCGCACAGCCCTCAAGACCTGGCTATCCCGTCAGGCCTGGGGATAAAGATCGTAGCCTGCCCCCACCCGAATGATGAATGTTGTGCTTTATTTTTACTTGCACTGTTTTTATGTTTATTGTTTTACTGTCTTGTACCCCCCCCCTTCCCTATAAATTGTAAGCCGCCCTGAGTCCCCTCAGGGAAAAGGGCGGCCTATAAATAATAAACTCAAACTCAAACTCTAGCCCGCAGTTACGCAGCGCAGCTACGCAAGGAACGTTAAAGCGGTTGGAAAAACCGGCCGAGCGTCACGTAAGAGGCCCGCGCAAGAATTGTGGCCGCTCCTCCGACCGAGGAATTTCCTCACAGCCAATAGAGTAACACAGTGTTTCTCAACCTTAGCAACTTGAAGATGTCGGGACTTCAACTCCCAGAATTCCCCAGCCAGCGAATGCTGGCTGGGGAATTCTGGGAGTTGAAGTCCAGACATCTTCAAGTTGCCAAGGTTGAAAAACACTGGAGTAACACACTCCACCACACCCCACACCCGCCCGAAGTCCGGGCCGACAACTTCCACAGCCTCTTTTTACACCCAATTGGGAATCTTTTGAGTAAAATAAACCGCTCCTACATCCCCCCCCCCACACAAAGACATAGCCCTCTTCTCTTTCACAGAGCGGCTGAGGGAGGAGAGGGGGGGTGATGGGATTGTCTTATCAGCGTCGGGGCCCGGGGAAAGACACCGGCCGAGATGATTCAGGGGCCCCGCCTGCCACCGCGGCCGGTGACGTTCGCGTTGCGGGGCAGAAGGCCGTTCCTGTCGGCGGCCTCTCCTCCGCCTTCAAGCGAGGGCGAAGGCAACTCGCTGACGGGCTCGCGCCTGCGCAGTGCGAACGGCAAGGCTGCCATAAGCACGGCGAGGGAAGGCTTTCGGGCCGGGCCATGGCAGAAGCGAGAGAAGGTGGAGGTGGTGGCGGAGGCGGTGGGAGCGTCCCCCGGGCCCAAGAAGAAGAAGAAGAAGACAAAGAAGTGGCGATCAGCGCGGGGGAATACTCCAGGCGCGTGCACCAATGGCTCTGGGACTCGTACTGCGGTTACCTCAGCTGGCAGGGCGGCCTGGCGGCGCTCATGGCCGGAGCGGCGAACGCGGCGGCTTCGGCCCCGCCCCCCGGCGCCTATTACCACAGCGCCAACTTCAACCCCTGCTACTACCTCCTGGCTGCCTCCGTTGCCCCCGAGGCCGGCTCGGCTCCGGCCCGCCCGACCCCGGCTTGGCCCCCGCCCGCAGTTCGACATGGGCCCCCGGCCCTGCGCCCGGCTCCTCCCGCCGTCGCTGCCCCAGCTGGCGGTTCCCAACGGGAGCCTGGCCGGCCCGCAGGTGAGTCGTTCTTTCCAGGTGAAGAAGGGGTTGTGGGGAGAAGAGGGAGGGAGGCTCCTGTGAAGACCTTGAACGTTTTTGACCAGGGTAGTAGAGAGGACGGTGCGAAGATGAGCAGTTGGATGCCTGAGGTAGGTTTGGAGCTCATTTCCCTGGCTGATACAGGTAGTCCTCGACTTAACAACAGTTCGTTCAGTGACCGTTCAACGTTACCATGGCGCTAGAAAAAGGCACAGCTGGCACACTTGACAACTGTCGTAACATCCCCACGGTCACATGATCAGACTTCAGATCCTTTGCGCTCAGTGATGGGTTCCAAAAATTGTTGGAACCTACTCTGTGGGTGTGGCCTCCTTTGTGGGAGTGGCTTGCCACTTATGTGACCAGATGGGAGTGGCTTGCCGCCCATGTGACCGGATATGAAATTATGAATTAGTACTTAGGTCGGTCCAAGTAGCTATTCAGAAACTCTGGCATTGAAGCATGCAAGTCTTAAAGCTGTCAAGTTACAAGATCCTTGCCAGTGGTGGGTTTCAAAAATTGTTCGAACCTACTCTGTGGGTGTGGCCTCTTTGTGGGAGTGGCTTGCCGCCCATGTGACCGGATGGGAGTGGCTTGCCGCCCATGTGACCGGATATGAAGATGCCGACGACACTTGTCAGAACCACCTTAAATTACCTCACACACAGCACTGGCATGCATAAGAATAGGATGTAAACTTGTTTTTTAAAAGGCATCTTTGGTTTGCGTTAAAACAACTTCAACACACGCAATATTCTGATTGCATCACAAACGCAGTAGTCATCCTTACCTTTCACAGAGGCACTGAGCTTTATAAATATGAGCATGATAGTGTAGAATAATCCTATCCAAGGACCAGTGGTGGGTTTCAAAAAATTTTGGAACCTCTTCTGTAGGTGTGGCCTGCTTTCCGGGTCCACTGGTGGAACCTCTTCTAACCGGTTCGGTAGATTTGATGAACCGGTTCTACCGAATAGGTGCGAACTGGTAGGAACCCACCTCTGTTTGCGCTGGACTCGTATTTATGACCGTTGCAGCGTCCCGGAGGATCAGGTGACACCCCCCCTTTTGAGACCTTCAGAGTCAATGAAGAAGCCACATTCACTTAACAACCAGCTGACCAATTTGACCACTGCAATGATTCACTGAACAACCGTGGCAAGAAAAGTTGTGAAATGGGACAAAGCCATCTTTACAGATGTTTTTCTTAGCAACATCAATTTTGGTCTCGATTACGGTCATAACTCAAGGACTACCTGTATGGTTGGTGTACGTTTGAAGTCTTAACCGCATCTGGAAATACCAGTGACTTCCTACCGCTAGTCAGGGTTGAAGTAGAAAGAAGTGTGCAGAAGGGAGAGGTGTGTGGGATGACTTTCATGAAAAAAAGTGTGTGGTATCTTAAAAGACTTTTTCTATAACAAAAGCTTGTGCATACGATCCACCTTATCAGATACTGTGCAATAGTACTTAAATATGTCCTAATTTTGGAATGCATAAACCCAGATGGGTACGAAGACCAGATGAAACCACTGTGGCTGGGTGGAAAGAATACAGGTAGTTCTCAGCTTAAGCAACAATTCATTTAGCGACCATTCGAAGTTACAAAGGCACTGAAAATAGTGATTTATGACCATTTATCACACTTATGACTGTTGCGGCATCCCTATCGTCAGGTGATCAAAATTCAACTGCTTGGCAACCGTCTCATATTTATGATGGTTGCAGTGTTCAGGAGTCATATTGTGACTTTCTGACAAACAGTCAATGGAGAACTCACAACCTTGTTACTAATTTAATAATTGTGGTGATTCACTTAACAAATGTGGCAAGAAAAGTTGTAAAATGGGACAAATTCACTTAACAAGTAACAACAAGTTAGGCTGAATTGTGGTCATAAATTGGGGACTACCTATAATTAAGACAGTATTAGGACTACAAATGTTACAAATCCCATTATCATAATACAGCACTATTGCTCTTACCGTGTAAACAGATTTATGCATTAATCCTGCAACATAAGGCCAGGTTAAACAGGAAGCTGTCATCCTCCTATCTTAGCCACTTGCTAAAATGAAATGGCTCTTTTTTGTTTGTTTTCTATGGATATAGTGGAAAGGAAGATTTTAAAAAATAATAGGGTTGCTCTTAAACATCTGTCTTTTTTCAAAGGTTGGAAGAGCAGGTTAGTCGCAATTCACTCGCTTTGACCTTTGATTAACAAAAAGAGCATATATAAATCATTTCATTCAATCTTGGTGCGACGTTCCCGTGGTTCGTCCATGAGGCCAATGTGGAGAAAAGACAGGACACGATCTTTCTCAGGATGGAGCGACGACCCAGATTGGGGGTCTGGTAGCCCCTTTTATTGAGATAGGACAAAGGCAGGAGGAGCAATAGCATGTGATTAAAAACAGCCTGTAAAAGTACAGTTTCTAATCTACTACTCAGGAAAGTTCTGTCTATATATGGTCAAATCCTGGACGTCATTGGTAGGGCACATCTCAGAATGTTATGTTATGCACTATCAGGATGTTATGGAGTTTTAGGAGTTTGTTTTCTCCTGTGTGGTTCAGCGTGGCTCTGCATGCCTGGGATGAACTGGGCCATGGGGGACACACACCTACACAAGGAACTATATTACAACATCTTGGGAAGGTTAAAATTAGTGGGGCCGCTTAGAAATATCTGATAAAAGTGCTTGTGGAAGAATGATAGATAAATCAATAAATGAATTATGCTATATATTGCAGTATGAAATGAGTGGATCCTAAATACAGAAAATGAAATACAATACTGCATATATGCATATAACTGCACTGATACTCATTTCCATCTCTTGCTGAACTTTCTCAGGAGAAGTTTTTAGTCATATCCTCTTTCATAAAATAGGGAGGATGCTTGTCATGATGCACTGTTTTTCAGTTGTTGCTCTGTCCTTGTATAGTATTCTTTCCTTCAGGTTGAGACTTTTTCCATTTCTTCCAACCCTCCAGAAACAATTAAAGATAGAACTTTTTCAAAGATCATTTGGTTGAAATGTTTGTTATTACCAACTTTACGTCATTATGATTATTTACAGTGGTTTATTTGCTTTTTTGGGGGGGGGGACTTGTTTTATTTTTCATTATTTATCTTTGTAGTAGCTTTTTATTACTTTACCATATTTGGGTTTATTCTGGATACCTGAAATATTGCAGATGTTTTTGTTGTAGATTGCGGAGAGCCTGTATTGATTCTGTGGTGTACAAATAGAATAAATAAACGAAATAAAATTACTACTTAGAGAGACAAAGGAACTTACATGATAAGGAAATTACAATGAGAATAACACAATCTTTAAAAATTGGATGGAAGAATCTTTTGGGGCTGGTGCATGAAGGTACATCTGATGAGTTTAAAAGATTTCTATCCTACTGCTTCAGCCTCTTATCCAGCAGTCTATCAATTCATGAGTTGTTTTCCCCACCTAATATCATTTTTGGTTATCTTGAAAGTGGGAATACCGTAGTGAAGAAGCCTCCTTCCATCTGTCCAGTTATATGAAACTGGATTCACCCCTCAATTTTGAATTTTTAAAAAATAACAGCAGAGAAATGAGCAGAGGTTTTTTTCCCCTGCAGTTACCTCTATTCTGATTTGCGGCTTTTTCACGCTTCTGATGGGCCGCTCATGCTTGTAGCCGAATGAGAAGAAAGACACCGGACAAATCCTTCTTGGGATGAGGCTTGGCCCCGAGCGATGCCCGGGGGGCTTCTTTTATTAGTTCCAAACAAAGAGAAGATGTATACAAATTACATCAAAAGACACATGACTAAATAATCCAATAATAATATTTCAGCGTGGCAAGAGGCTTTGTCTCTGGGCAAAAGAGGAGAGGTGGATGAAAAGGGGGGCTGCTTCGTCCCTGGGCAGGAGAAGAGAGATAGATGAGAGGGGAGGGAGATGGAGGAATAGGGAGGGGGGAGTGGAGGAAGAAGCAAACAGCTCACATTCCTGCATCCCTTTGAAGTTGGCTAACTGCTAGATAGGCTGGTACAAGGGAGCACACTAATTAATAGGAAAGCTCTTACATATTGCTAATAAGAATGTTTTGTTCATCTCATGGTAGCATCCATCTCTGGGCCTGTGTTTTCAGGCAGCCATAACTGCCCTATACACAGAACTGGTAAAGGATCTCAACACTGATTTATGACTATAATAAAGAATTTGATATGATATAGCTAACTCATTAGCCTTAGCAATTGGACAGTGGAGAATAGTTCCTGGTTTGCTGCTGAGAATGGTAGCCAGGAATTGGTACTTACTGAAATACTTTAATAGGAGTAGTAGAGTGGCTTTGATTATGGCTCTGCATGCCTGGTAACAGCATTAGTATTGCTTAACAATATTAGGTAACAATACTATTGAGCCTTGAAATTTTCATTTCTGTATCTCTAAAATGAGAGATTCAACACCAGCTTCTCTTATCAGTCCCTGGTACAATGGCCTCTTAGTGTAAGGTGCCCTGCTACTCTTTTAAAAAGCATGGCTAGGGATCAGATTGTCAATTAACATCAAGAGTCTTCTGGTTCTCTATTTACAGTGATCCAATCCTGACAAATCCTGGCATAAACCCAACCCACTAAACAGGGTTGTTATTATAAGGAAAATAGGAGAACAAAGAGTGCTGGATAAGTTCACCGCCTTGAGTTATTTGTTAAAATAATAAAAGTAGGGCATAAACTAAATAAAGGAGCAAGATCGGCCCTATAGTTGGTAGAGAAAGGTTTATGGTGTCTTACGAGAGAGTGCTGGTTATTTCAGGTCAGGCATTAAGTCTTAATTGTCTAACAACAGCATGGCACTGCAGAATATGGCTAGTGTTCAAACCTTTGTGAAGTTCTTCTGTACATTGCAACTACCTTTGGAAGGGCAGAATTATATGAAAAGATCTCATAATCATCTGTAGTAAAATGTATAACCTAATGTGGTTTTCAGTTGTGTCTCTATCTTAAGCATGGGCTTATTGTATTATCACTTAAAATGTAAATTAATGTGCAAAATGAAATGTTTAATTATCTGACCTTAGTGATATTACAGAGTTTGTTCAATGATATTTAATGCAAAATAAATTATGTTTTTGTTCAGGTCGTGAATACGTAATCCCGTCTTTGGCTCATCGATTTATAGCAGAGATGGTGGATTTCTTTATTCTTTTCTTTATCAAGGCATCAATAGTTTTGAGTATTATGCACTTAAGTGGAATAAAGTAAGTTGCACAATACATAATCTATTTCATCAGTTTCATTATATCTGCTGCTTGGTATGTTATATATTTAGTTCTAAGTACAGTAAATTATTCCATTTCAAACTGCAGACATGGATCATATGAAATCAGTATATATTTCCTTCTTAAAGAATGTTAAAAGTAAAGGGTGTTTTCATGGCAGCTTTAGCTATTTGTTTCCTGTGTTCAAACAGGTTAGAATAATTTTTTAAAAAAATTCTTGTGTCCATGTTTCTATCTGTTCTTCTTTTTTGGCAGTGATGCTATATAGATGTTTTGTTGGGGTGACAATTGTCATGGGTCCCACTGATAAATTTCCCTGCTTCTGTACTTTCTCCAAAGAAAATACCACAAAAAATATGAACTTCCTCTTATCTAAGCTGCAAAGGAAAATTAGCAGAAGTCTTGTTAATTTCACTCAATCTAAAAAAGAAGCAGAAGGGCCTACCAGTATACTAGTTCACTTTAAAAAGAGAGTCAAGTCTTTCTTCACGCCATCAGTAAACCTACTAAAAGAAAAAAATGTACAGCCAGTATTTCACCAGTTCACCTCAGAGAGGGGAAGATGCCATCGATTCATTTTTCCACTGTGAAAAGGTCCCTTCAGAAGGGAGCAGGCAGCCCAGCAGCTGAGGATAAAATGGCCTTAAAGAACAGGAACCAGTGACCAGAGGAGAAGACATTTTTGCCACAGTAGCACACACCTTAGACATTGGAGCAGAAACATTTGCTAGCAGCCAAATGAAATAAAGCAGCCATGTTAAGCCACCATTTCTGCCATCTAAAATAAAAAAACACTATCTTTAATGCAGATCAATAAAACATGGGCAAAAGTTAAACACGTGTGCTGAGGATGGGTTGAGGATGGTGTCATATGTTTCTGTCCTCAAGAAAAAATTTGAGCTATTATGCTAGAGCAAGCAAAATGTATAAAAGAGCTCTCAGATGCCACCTTCTTTGACAATATGTTTTATTATTAGTGCTTCCAAATTTAAAATACATATCTTTTGTACTCTGAATATTCTTCTGAAACAAAAAAGTCCACTACATAAAAATATTTCCATTTGCAGTTTATATTGCCTCTAAACTATACATAGAATAGTATTGATTATTCATAGTATTACTTATTGTATTATACTTTTGATGCAGGGATATCTCAAAGTTTGCTATGCACTACATTATAGAAGAAATAGATGATGAAACTTCCATGGAAGACTTGCAAAAGATGATGATAGTGGCCCTTATCTACAGATTGCTGGTCTGCATCTATGAGGTATACAAATTTTACTTGTACAAACAATATAATATCTATTTTGGAGACTATTATCTTCGGTCTAATTTAACCAGTGACCCATATGTTTTATGAACTTAATTTTAATGTAATTTTTAGTTAGGTTAATGAGATTATATTAATCTAATATTCAGAATATTTATAAAAGCCATTGACATCCAATACTGCCAACTGTACTGGCAACCACGCGGAGGAGAGCCTTCTTGGTGGCAGCTCCGACCCTATGGAACGATCTCCCCGTGGAGATTCGTACCCTCACCACCCTCCAGACCTTCCGCACAGCCCTCAGAATCTGGCTATCCCGTTAGGCCTGGGGTTAAAGATTGTAACCCGCCCGAATGGTATGAATGTTGTGTTTTAATTATGTATTGTCTTATATGTTAAAGTTTGTCTCCCCCCCCCCCTTTTGGGTTGTGAGCCGCCCTGAGTCCCCCCAGGGAAAAGGGCGGCATATAAATAAACTTCTACAATCTACAATCTACAATCTACAACTGTAAATAGCAACTAAAATTTGCATTTGACCAAGAATCAGAAACTGCACCAAGCAATGGAGATAAGAGCAAATTTTATTTACGGTGACGGAAAATAAGTTATCCTTCCCATTACACAGGTAATCCTTAACCACCATTTGTTCAGCAACCATTCAAAGTTATGATGGCACTGAATGAAGGGACTTACAACTGGTAGTGAAAGTTTGGACCATTGCAATGTCCCCACAATCACATGAACAAAATCCAGGTGCTTCGTACTTGCGACCAGTTGCAGTGTCCCACAATCCGACCACCCCTTGCAACCTTTCCTGCCATCTTCCTACGAGCAAAGTCAGTGAGGAAGTGCGCAAGGTCACAAATCCTCTCCCACCTTTCTATGCTTGCATGCATTATGTGCACCTTCCCCTTTCACATGCAAACACTTGCACCCTCTTTTTCTGCCTCCCTGCACTAACACGCATGCATGCACACTCCATTCCCTCATTTCTCATCCTCCTTGCAATCATACACACCACATGCCCTCTTTCCACGGCCTGTTACAAACACCCCACACACTCTTTGCCCAGCCTCTCTGCGCTTGCACATACCTTACCCCATTTCTTTGGCTTCCCTGTGAACACATGCACCCTGCACCCTATTTCCTTGGCTGCCTTGTGGTTGCCCGCATGCGTGCACCCCAGCCTCCCAGCAATTGCTTTTGTCCATCTCATTCCCTGTGGCTTTTCTGAGCTCATGCTGCACCAAGCACCACCGCCCCGAATTTCTGTTTATCCTGGCCAGGCCTCCTGGGGCCCTCACCTATCCCTGCAGCAGCCCTGCTGTTTACCTGAGTCTCCTGCTTCCCATTTGATGACTCACGCATATCAAATTATGGTAACAACAGAAACTGCCTGGGTTGCCATTACAAAGCAATGTGGTCACGTAATGTTGCACTTATGGTCACGTGGCAATCCCAGTCCCAGTTGCAGTCGTAATTTGAGGACAACCTGTAGTAGTCTCTGTCATTATTTCAAATGTGTATTACATTTGGTTATCTTGCCTCAAGACAACTTCATTACTGATATACCAGGCATGGTAAAACATATAATTTTAGTTATGAGAATTTTGTTGTTTCAGATTATTTGTATTTGGGGAGCTGGTGGTGCAACTCCTGGGAAATTTTTGCTAGGCCTTCGAGTTGTGACGTGTGATACATCAGTACTTATTGCACCAAGTCGTGTGTTGGTGATACCATCGTCTAATGTGAGCATAACAACGTAAGTTTTCTTTTTGTCACTGCAATATTATATTTGTATGAATCCTTAGATGTTTTCAGTAATGTTGGATATTATTAGATTTACATAATTTTTATTCCCTTCTTCAGCTTTACATTTAAGGATATTTTACAGCCTGATAAACTCAAGGCAGACTTGGGAGTGGTGTTGTTTGTTTTTAAGTGAACCAAACTAACAAAGCATTGTTAGCAATAAAATGTAGGTAATGAATAAATGTTCGGCCTTTTTTGAATTATATTAGCTGAATAAATTGGGGAAATTATTTGTATAGCATACGTATTAATCTGAATTATTTGCCCATTGTTGGGAGACAATGTATAATGAATAAGTCACAGTTATCTCCTTCAAAGTATTTTATATTATTTCATTATATTTCAGCTTCAGCTGTGCTAAATTGATTCCCAGTTATAAGATTTATATTTTCAGTAATTCAATTCTACTTTGAGGCTTGCCTAAATAATTAGACTGTGTGTGATTAAGTAATTCAACAGCATTAACATAATTATGTAGGACTCTAAATCATCTGGAATGCTATATCATAAGCTTTATCACTAACAAAGTGCAAAAAATGTTGCTTGACATCCTGTCTTTGGGACTTGTAACGCAATGTTTCCTTCCAATTACTGTATTTTTTGGAGTATAAGACGCTCCAAAGTATAAGACACACCTAGATTTTGGGGAGGAAAACGAGGGAAAAATATCTGCCTCTTCCTCTCAGTTTAGTTTAGTTTAGTTTTAGTTTAGTTTTGGTTTATTTGTATGCCGCCCTTCTCCAGGAAGGACTCAGGGCGGCGAACAACTCAAAGGGGAAAGGGAACATAAACAACAGTACACATAATTAAAATACACACAGCCATACCAGTCGAGAGGGGAGGGGAACTCATCAACCCCAGGCCTGCCGGCACAGCCAGGTTTTGACGGCTTTCCGGAAGGCCTGGAGAGAGGTGAGGGTCCGAATCTCCATGGGGAGTTCGTTCCAAAGGGCCGGAGCTGCCACAGAGAAGGCCCTCCCCCAGGTAGTAGCCAGATGGCATTGGCTGGTAGACGGAACCCGGAGGAGGCCGACCCTGTGAGATCTGACGGGTCTTTGGGAGGTAATTGGCAGCAGGCGGTCTCTCAAGTACCCAGGTCCAATACCATGAAGGGCTTTATAAGTAATAACTAGCACTTTGAAGTGTATCCAGAGACCAATCGGTAGCCAGTGCAGCTTGCGGCGGATAGGTGTAACGTGGGTGTACTGAGGTGCACCCACAATCGCTCGCGCGGCTGCATTCTGGACGAGTTGAAGTCTCCGAATACTCTTCAAAGGCTGCCCCATGTAGAGCGCATTGCAGTAGTCCAGTCTAATTTGCCTCCTTGCAACAAACAGTACAGACAATATACACTGCTTACAGTGTTATATTTCAGACTATACTTGTACAGATGCTGTTAAAATTGATGTGCTTTCTGAGTTATGAACTTAGCCGAAATGGCCAAAATCTCAGCATATCTCAAAGAACATTCAAACGAGAGATACAAAAGAGACTGGAAAAAGTGGATTGATTACATAAAAAGTAAATATGGGACTAAAAAACTCCAGATAGCTTATGCTTAGTATCAGTAATAATTTAAATTGTTTAAAATTTGGGTAACAGTAAGAAGCTGAGTTCAATGTAGAGATATTTCAGACTGTGATTGTTCAAAAATTATACCACGTATGGTCTTTGGGAAGTCGGGGGGAGGGAAGGGAGGTGGGGATTTAGGGGGAGGGGGGAGGGGGGAAATACAATATGTGTTAAATTCCATGATTGTATTTGTATACTGTGGCTTTTCAATGTTAGTGCGAAAATAGTACAAACCGAATATACTGGAAGGTAATAGATACCGAAGGAAAGAGTCGAGTGAAAGAAGAAGGAGGGTGGAGAGGGTGAGAGAGAGGAGGAGGAGAAGGGAGGGAGGGAATGGAGAGGGAGTGATAGGGTTAGAAAGAAGGGGAGGGGAAGTAGGCGTAGAGGGGTGTGTGAGAAGGAAGAATGAAAGTTGGAGGGGGTTGAAAGAGGGTGTATGGCAGGCCAAGGTGGTATACTGGGTTTGTATTGTAGAGGGCATTTTCTATATAAGTGAGGGCCGTGTTTATTATTCAATGTTATATGCCCTGATCAAGCACAATGAATATGTGATTGTATAGAATGAAAACATAATAAAATATACATTAAAAAAAAAATTGATGTGCTTTCTGGAAGTATAGTTATTCTCTGCTATTTAAAAGAATATCACTTTTGAAAACAATAGCAGGGGACCTCTTCAGATCAAGCATTTATTTTAAAAAGCTGCTTCATTTTGTGAAGTTGTCTAGAATAATAATAAAGCAGTCTTTAAAAAAAATGAGCCTAATAATTTGAACATTCTATAGGCATTTATAGTTTTGACTTACCTCCTTGCAGCAAACAGCCTGATTAGCACAAGAAAAAAAATCTGCCTCCCAGCAATTTGCCACATGGAGCAAACAGCAAGTTTCCCTTTCAATTTCTCCCGATCATCAGCTGTTACAGGCTGCAGGGATTGCTAGAGCTTATTGAAGCCTCCACAAGCCCCCTTTTGCTGCAAAGAGGTAAATTGCTGGGAGGCAGAGGCCAAAGGGTTGGGGCTGCTGGGTGGGTGGGGCTACATTCAGTGTATAAGACACACCCAAATTTTCACCCTCTTTTAGGGGGGGAAGGTGCGTTTTTACTCCAAAAAATATGGTAATTAAATCTACAGATATATTATCATTTTAAGAAATGGTAACTTTTTTCATAATGGCAGGAGAATGGTGGTCATTACTTAAACGCTAGAAATTTGTCTGTGCAAAAAGTAAAAATATGATTGCAGAAATGTTGGCTAATTCAAAGTAGAAAGGACTCATTGAAAGAGTAGGAATAGAAAAAAAACATGTTCACAAAAACTTGTATTTGACAATATTTTGAGCATTTTTGTTTTTAACATGTAACTCTGTCTATAGTCTTCAATTCAGGCAATAAATTCTAGAGATGTGTCTGCTTTTTCCTTACAGGTCTACAATACGAGCTTTGATCAAGAATTTTTCTATTGCTTCCTTCTTTCCAGCATTCATTACTCTCTTATTCTTTCAACATAACAGAACAGCCTACGATATTGTAGCAGGGACTATTGTAGTAAAAAGATATGGTCTCAGATGATACTCAAGGACTCCTTTATTCCACTGTTCAAATATACTGGAATCACTTTGCTGGATTTCTGAATCTCACCCTAGAACAGTGCCAGTTACAACATTGAGTCACAACATGAGTGCAATAAGTCTTGGGGACCGGTGCTGAATGAATTTGAGAATATTTGAACAGAAACAGATGACTCAAAATCTTCAAAAGTCATTGGCAGTTTCAAAGGAATAGTATTTCTCTTATGAGAGGAATACTAATTCTGTATCAAAAGAGAATTTATTTTTTATGGAAACTAAACCATTGTCATTGTTGGAGCAACCAAAGCAATTGCAGTGTTTTTGAGAGAAATTTATTACAGAGAATTGTTTGCTCTTGTTCTGGTGGATTTGTAAGTGTTTGCTACTCATATAGAAGCCTTATCATTAATTGCTCACACAACCATTGTATTTTCAATACTGAAGAAATTTCTGTACATATGTTCAATGTCTTGCATGATATGAGTATCTTGAACAAAATACAAATTCAACATATCAGATATTACGAAGGCAAGTAAAACTAGTATTAATTAACAGGTAAATACTGAGAACTTTGACAGTACTGCTATAGGCAACCAAGACAAATTCAATTTAACCCCTGCTTTGGATGGTTTATAAATTGTTTTCCCATAAACTTTCAAGTTTTCTATAAAAGCATAGAAAATTTAAATATGTATTTTATTGTGTAAAACACTTATTTCACTTATTTAACAACAGCCAAACTAAACTTTGAATAAACCAGATAAAATTTATGCATAACCTTTTGCACCATTTTATAAGAAAATGAGGTTTCTTATATTAAAATAAATTACATAATTGCTAATGCAATATAAAGGGTGTAAAAATGTAAATTAGTACTCTTATTTTATCTGCCTGTGTGCCTGGATCACTTAAATTATACTTACAAAATAAAGCCTATTTATTTTGCATGGTTTATTTTTATATATTTATGTGTTCTCAATTTTTTACATCTGACACATTGATTTAATAGTGATATTCTTCATTAGTTTTCTGTTCATTTAGGATTGAATAAAGTTAGGGAGGAGAAAAGACTACTAAGTAGTCCTTGACTTAGAACCATTTATGATGGTTGCGGTGTGCTGGGCTCATGTGACCATCTTTTGCGACATTCTGATAAGCAGAGTCAATGGGGAAGCCAGATCTACTTAACAGGGAAGTATGTGGCTGAGCTCTCCTATCCCTTTGGTGTTCCTATTTCACTTCCTGAGATTAGTGGAAATGCTGAGACTTAAATGGTTCTGGTAGCTTCATCTAAAGCAATGGTGTCAAACCCGCGGGTCACATATTGGCCACGCCCATCCCGTTTAGCGAAGGGGGGGAAATCACGATATATCACTTGAGGTCGTAACACCAAGAGTTTGACACTACTGATCTAAAGCATGGGCATCCAACCTTTTGGCCTGCCTGGGCTATATTGAATGAAATGTAATTATCTTGGGACGTATATAAAATGTGTAATATAGTTAATGTATATAAATGACATAATGTTAAAAATTTAGTATCTTGTGGGGCTGCATTACTAGCTATCCAAGGTTGCATGCAGCCCATAGATCACGGGTTGGACACGATTGATCTAGCGGCTAGAAGAGTTTGAGATGGCACCATGATTAGAGCTTAAAACAAATTGAATGCAACTGTATCTAAGGAACTTTGTGACTCCCTAGGAATCATAATTCAAGGCATGGAATAATGCAGTGTTTCTCAACCTTGGTAACTTGAAGATGTCTGGACTTCAACTCCCAGAATTCCCCAGCCAGCATTCGCTGGCTGGGGAATTCTGGGAGTTGAAGTCCAGACATCTTCAAGTTACCAAGGTTGAGAAACACTGGAATAATGGTCTAATCTCCCTATTACACTACTTGTAGTTGCATCATGTCTTAATATGTTACTCAGATTATATCCCAGAGGAATGAACAGGTGAAAGGAAAATATTAAATCCCTGTTCTACTGAATGGAAGAAAATATCAAGTTAGGAATGGGTTTAGCTTGCCTTTATGCTTCCAGTGTCTCTGCTATCCGTTGTTATTACTTAAAAGGCGTAGTTTGTGCCTTGCCACATTTCTACAAATTTAGCAATACCCGTTTAGTAGGTGTTTTATGCCTTACTTGCTATGTCTTTCCAAGCATAATCACTGTAGAGAAAAGATTAAACAAGTACTTTGATTACTCAGCTTTTTGATAATGATTAACAGTGGTTTTGTCACTAACACAGAGGTTAACTAAGACAGCAATTAAAGTACAAATTTGACATTTATAATTGGCTGGATTTCCAGGAGGGGTTGCTTTCCAGAGGGCGAAGAAGCAGTGGAGCTTGGAAAATTTGCTGGCAGGGAGAGGGTTAAAATGCCTTTTCTCCAGCAGTTCCCACATTCTAGTTATGCAAAGAGTTGCTTTAGCCTGGCAAGATTCTGTTTATAGGTGAAAAATAATAAAGGAAACTCTTCAGAAATAAATCCACAATATAGTTCTTGGGGCCTTGCAACATTACAGTATTCCTTATTGCCCTCATCTTTGGCATTATACTGCATTTCCTGTATATTTATATTGCCTAGTATGAATACATTCATAAATCTGAATCAAATAGTTGGGAGAACCAAGACAATTTCATTTGAATGTATTAAACAAAACCCATCACCGATTGTTCTACAATTACAGCTTTGTGAAAAGTATATTTCCTTCATAAGCATACAGCTGCATGCATTCTTTTTAAGGAAAAGCATCTACATTCAAATACCTTGTCAATTTGCTCCTTTAATACATCAACTGAATTTCTAAATTTTCCTTTTTTGAAGTTGGCTTCCAATTACAGAAATTTGGAAGATTTTGGAAGACTTTACTTTAAACTCTCTCTTCGAAAGGATATCTTTCTTGTATTAACAAGAAATAAAGGTTCACTTTTACATTCATGTGTCTTGTTATATTTCTTATCTATCTTGAAAAATGTAACTTTAAATTTGTGTTGTAGTAGATGGCCAAAAGTGTAGTTAGGTGTAGTAATTAAGGCATCAGACTAGAACCTGGGAGACCATTAATTTTAATTTGCCTTAAATACAAGGCCAGGGAGTGAGGGGGCAGGATGGTGGTGGCCTTAGGCCTCTCTCTCTCTCTCTCTCTCTCTCTCTCTCTCTCTCTCTCTCTCTCTCTCTCTCTCTCTCTCACTCTCACTCTCACTCTCACTCTCACTCTCACTCTCACTCTCACTCACTCACTCACTCACTCTCACTCTCTCAACCTAAGAAGCGGACAATGGTTAGCCACTTCTGAAAAATCTTGCCAAGAAAACAGCAGGGACTGGTCCCAGGCAATTGCCAGGAAACAAGACTGGCACAAAAGCGCCATAAAAAGACAAGCCAGAAACTCTTGTTTTGCAGAATGCCCATCTGGCAACAGTACCAATTTGTCAGGCATCTCAGAAAGCAATGCATCCCAAGTATTATAGTCAAATCACCATAGCAACAGCCACAAAACAACGGCACTATAAAGAGCAAATGGACAAAATGGAATCGAACTAAAATGTCAGATGAATTATCCATTAAGGTCACAATCCTCTGCGGCCTTGAAAAGATGAGAAGTGAAATGTTTCACCAGCAAAAAGTACAGCGTGGAAAGTTACTGATTTTCCATTGCCCTGGGACCTTACGGAGAAAGTGGTTGAGGTGAGGATAGTTGGAATGAAAGAGATGAGTAGAGTGATTGGAATGGATGTGAGCAATAGTGGTAGGTTCCAGATTCTTCCTCCATAGGGTTGGAATTTATTGAGAGGGCTAATTGCTCTAAGTGGAATATAAAAGGTGGGTCAGGGGGTTCCACCACAAATGCGCGCACAACAAAAGCGCGCCTGACTAAACTGCGGTGACTAAACCGTGCGACGAATGAGCGACTAATTAGCCCTAAAGCGCGCCGACAAAAGCGTGCCGACAGAAGCGCCCGACAGAAGCGCGCTGTAACGGAACCCTAACCCTAAACCTTACCTTAAATTAAATCGTGCTTCTTTCGGCGCGGTGTTGTCGGCGCGCTTTTAGCGCCGCGGTGTTGTCGGCGCGCTTATGATGTTCGCGCTTTTGTCGGGTCACGGGGTCAGGGAGCTTTGAGATCAAATGTGTGGTGGGGTTATATTTCAATGTCAATGAACTGTGGGAGATAGGATGAGAGGGAGGTAGTTGGTTCTTCCAGAGAAAAGAGGACTTGTAATTTGGTGCTGGTTCCCACTAGTGATTTTTTTAAATGACAAGATGGGAAGTTATGTAAGCTTGTCATGATCATGACTACCTAGAGACCACGGACCTTATTGATGGAATTGCCTTTTCCAATTGTGATTGATAAATGAGGACAACCTATAGCAGCAAAGTATGCTCACATTTCTGTGTTTAATGTATCTGCATGCTTAGTCAGTGGTTGCATTAAACATTAACTGTACCCTTTAAAAAAGGGGGGGGGATATGGAGATTATCCTGCAAGCTAGAGTAACAACATGTGACGTGTTGATAAAATTCTTCACAGAAAAAATGGTCAACTTGTTCAGAGTTGGATACTACATGGGGCGCAGCTTAGTGAGATGAGTTGAGCAACAGGTTATACAGACAGAGCTGACTGTGGCATAGTTTGTCACCTGTGAGCTGGATTCATGCCTTACCGGCCCAATTCGTGGGCTTAAGAAAACACCTGAATGATGGGGGTGATACCAACTGACTTGTAATAGGCAGTGGTGAACCTCTCTTCTACATGCATTGTCTATCTTAGATAAATGCTGGCCAATTGCCAACTTCTTAGGTTTTGGAAAAGGTGGCAGGGATTTAATTAAGAGGATCCTTGAGGAAATGTCCTTTTTTAGTTGCGTTTCAGTTCAGGGCCTGGACAATTTTTGTTTTATTAATATTTATATGCTGCCTGACTCACAAATAAACATTAAAAATGATATATGTATGTGTGTGTGTGTGTATATATTTTCTGAGGTTTTCGCGAGTGTTAGTATGTAGGTCTTTGGTTATTCGGGTTTTCTCCCGCGTAAAATTGGAGGTGTCTTGGTGACGTTTCGACAAAGTCTCATTCATCATCTTCAGGCTTCGTGCTTCCAGGACAAATGTGAGATCTCGGCTGTTTCTTCCTTTTAACTGCCAGTGGGGGTTTGAGCTGATTGGGTGGGAGCTTGGCTGTGTTCCAATCAGAACACACCTCCACCCAATCAGAACACAGCCAAGCTCCCACCCTGAATGAGACTTCGTCGAAACATTGCCAAAACACCTCCAATTTTACACGGGAGAAAACCCGAATAACCAAAGACAGACAGACAGACAGACAGACAGACAGACATACATACATACATACATACATAATTAAGAATAAAAGATTGGGATAAAAAAGATCTTTATGGGAATGAAAGAAACCACTCAATCCAAAGGGAATGATATTCACCAAAGGCTTGGGCAAAAAAACGAAGGTCTTCAGCCATATAGATTTTGGAAAGGAAAATCTTCCCCAGAGGGAAGGCGCTTTTGAAGGGAAGGACATAGATAACTTTGTTTCATTTAACCAACCTTGTTAGATCAACTCAGGTCAAATAACCAGGCCCTATACCAGCGATGGTGAACCTTTTTTGGCTCGCCTGCCATAAGGGGAGGAGCGCAGGGGGCTCTTGTGCAGGCGTGCCGCACCCATAATGCAATGCGCAACCCCCCAGTGCGCATGCGCGCATGAGAGGCACCACCCCCATTTTTCCATGCTTTTCCCGCCCTCCCCAGTCTCCAGAGACTTTATGGGAGCCTGGGGAGGGCAAAAACAGCCCCCCCTGCCCCCCAGAGGTCCTCTGGAGGCTTCAGGGACCTTCAGAAGCCTCCAAAGGGCAAAAAACGACCCTACGAGCAAACCAGAACTCACTTCCGGTTTGCTCAGAGGATCGGTTTAAGCCCTCCGGTGGGTTCAGGGACCTTCAGGCTTCCCTGAAGCCTCCAGAGGACTAAAAAGGATGCTACGAGCAGACTTCAGACTTCCGGTTTGCTCGTAGGGTGGTTTTTAGTCCTCTGGAGGCTTCAGGGAAGCCTCCTGGAGGTCCCTGAAGCCTCCGGAGGGCTTAAACTGACCCTATGAGCAAACTGGAAGTCCGTTCCTGAACTTCCTGTTTGCCCATAGGGCTGGTGTTTTGCACTCCGGAGGCTTCAGGGAAGCTCCTGAAGCCTCCAGGGTGGGGGGGAGGCTCTTTTTCACCCTCCCCAGGCTCCTATAAAGCTTCTGGAGCTTGGGGAGGGTGAAAAATGGCTTTAAAAAAAGGCTGAACTCAGCTGGCCAGTGCACGCATGCACGTCGGCCAGCTGACAGGGCAACACCTCTGATAAATGGTTCCGCATGCCACCTGTAGCATGCGTGCCTTAGGTTCGCCATCCCAGCCCTATACTATTTTGGATTTTAACAACCAGCATCTTCACTCACACACGGAAACAAATTGCCAACCAGGGCAGCTTGCAAAGCAGATGCGTTACATGGACATACTGCTGCTTTTTGTACCAGTTAAAGCTTCTGGGTGGTCCTCAAAGGCAACCTTATGTCGAGTATATTGAAGAGTATATTGAGGAACTGTATGAAGAGCTGCCTGATTTAGGCTTTTTTCCAATGGAAAAAGCTGCAACTGATGCATTAGGACAGATCAGATCACAGTATTCTCTTGGACCACTTTCAAGGGTTGGGGATCAGAGGCAGCTCTGTGGTGGTGGCGGTTCCTGGGAAGAGTTCCACTTGGTGTTCCAGGCAGAGAAAACTGCTGAGCTAGTGTAATAACCCTCTGGTTATTAACTTTCACGTAAAATTGCTGGGAGAGATGATCCATGGTTTGGAGAGGGAACGAGTGAGTTCCCAATGCGCTGATTATATTCACCGATACATTATAATCCAAGACTGGACAGGAGATGGTGCAGAAGTTCTGATGAAGTGCTCGGAGGTTGTGTCAGCCCAGATTTGTTAAACAAACTCAGATTACAATCCCCATAAAATAGAATTGCTGTTGGCTGGCAATAGATCGGGCTCCGTTCCAGCTCCAATTTTAGGTCCGGATAGTATCACGTTCCCCCTAAAGGATCAAATTCACTATTTTGGAGGGGTTGTTTTGTGAGCCAGCACTACTGGCTGCCGGCCAACAAGATAAGCAGTCAGCCACAGCCCAATGAGATGAAAGCTCAGGGAAACCTTTCACAAGAAAGTATCTACAGATGGCAACCACTCACGTAGTAAAAGGTGTGACACATGTCACAACCAGAAAACCATCAAACGTGACAAACTCAAGCGATGCAGTGAGATGGAATCCAGAGTTCAAAGCACAACACCCAACAGAGCTGGGGCTCGAGTTGTGTTGTTTTTTCCTCAGGGGAAGACTAATGAATAAGCCAAGCTGAGCCACCACCCAAATGTCCGTATTATACATCAGAATCCACTTTCCTGTTCGCTGCTTTTTGGGCAATCTATCTACTGTTGCATCTTTAAAGCATGTAGCAATAGCAATAGCAGTTAGACTTATATACCGCTTCATAGGGCTTTCAGCCCTCTCTAAGCGGTTTAGAGAGTCAGCGTATTGCCCCCAACAACAATCTGGGTCCTCATTTCACCCACCTCGGAAGGATGGAAGGCTGAGTCAACCCTGAGCCGGTGAGATTTGAACCGCTGATCTAGCAGTCAGCTGAAGTGGCCTGCAGTACTGCACTCTACCCACTGCGCCACCTCGGCTCTGCTTGGCACCAAGTGGCTGGACTTGAATGTTTGAGAGGCTGCTAACAGGTGCAGGAGGGAGGGGTTGCCGGATCTGCCTCAGCCAGAGTTGTCAATATTGCTGGAATTGCCCCCTCCGGGACTATTATCCCTAGATACCCCTGGCTCTACTTAGCAATAGCAGTTAGACTTATATACCGCTTCATAGGGCTTTCAGCCCACTCTTAGCGGTTTACAGAGTCAGCATATCGCCCCCAACAACAATCCGGGTCCTCATTTCACCCACCTCGGAAGGATGGAAGGCCGAGTCAACCCTGAGCCGGTGAGATTTGAACAGCCGAACTGCAGAACTGCAATAGCCTGCAGTGCTGCATTTAACCACTGCGCCTCCTCCTCATATGTATTCAGTATGGTCATAGCAGGTTGGTGTCCTTCTCAATTCAGTTCCTGCTAGAACAGCAGACAGTGGTTATGATCAGCTTGGAGGGGGGATGATGTACATGGCCCCATTTGGGCAGCTGGGCCTATCTGACTTGGGATATTCTGACAACAGCGACACGTTCTCACCATTTCCCCTCTAAGCTACTCTCTGAAGAGGAGCTGTTTCAAATTGGTCCCTAGTGCAGTGACCAATGGCTAGCACGATAGCAAATGTAAATGCTGCAGTCAGTACGTCAATTTGTTTCGGACTCCACAGAAAGTCCTGGGTATTATCTTTTGAGGCCCATATTACTCCTTACAGGCTTCTCTCTCCTAATTATATTTGGTCGGCCCAAATTCTTGGAAAGAAATTAGGAGAGATTTGCCGAGGATTCCCAACCCAAGGAGGTGAAAGTGGAGAGAGATCAAACAATGCATCTCCTTGGCTGCCCTACACTTTCCAACACTTTGCCAACAATGATATAGAGCACCGTGAACCTCTTGGCCTTCAGAAAGATCTGGATATCCAAGAGGGCATTTGGCAACCATCAATGCTTAGATCGCCCTTTCATTGGCTAATTAGTTTGGCTTTGCCCTTTTTGCATTTTGTATATTCATGTATTTTGCTGTTAGTAAGCTGCCTTTAGTCTACATGAGTACAATAAACTGTTAAATAAAGAATGAATAAGTAACTCTAAGAATGAAACCCACTTCTTACTTCCAGAATCTTCTATAACTGACTCTGCATAGATGCAATCTTTTTGTGTAGAAATAAAAAAAAAATACAATCCTTTTATTAACCAATCATCCACATCTTTTTAAAATTTTACTGAGTTCTTGGCATCAACAATTTATTATTGTATGCCACCCAGAATCACTTTTTGTGAAGATGGTCAGGGATTTAAATTTGATGAGTAAGCAAAACAATAAATAAAACTTAGTATTTCTATTGTATTTGTAAGCCCTTTACACAATAAGATTTAGCCACTGATTAGTAATTATGTTCAACTCTCTGGCTCAGAAAATTTGACAGTGCCTTATTTACAAATATACCAGCAGGAAAAAAAAAAGTCTACCAGCAGGAAAAAAATAAAATACATTGCTTTGTATTAATTAAACAAAATATCAGGAATTTGCAATCTTCATTGGTTGCAACTGCCTATTAAAGAATATATCCTGAAAGTGGTTATAGCCACAACTCAATATCATAGCACTCCCCCCTCCCCCCAGTATCACGGTAACTACTTTTTTTAAAAAAAGGAGCAACTTTGTTTTGTTTTTCACAATGAGCAAGCAACCCCTCTCCCCCTCAAAAAACCAAGTTGCAGTTTTTGGCATGTTGAGAAGATGGCTAGGCTGGGAAAAATCGTGACCTGTCAAAACCGTGCTCGACTAAACCACGTCGCTGACATCATCAACAGGGCGACAACAGCCAGCACGGAGAAAGAAGGGTGCTTTAAATAGCGCTTTGAAAGCAAGCCGATTCAACCTAAGGTAAGGGTTAGGTTTAGGGTTAGCTTTAGGGTTAGGTTAAGGGCTAGGATTAGGTTAAGGGTTAGGTTTAGGGGTTAATTTTAGGTTTAGGGTTTACAGCGTGCTTCTGTCTCCGCGCTGTTGTCGCCCTGTTGATGACATCAGCGACGCAGTTTAGTCGAGCGTGGTTTTGTGGTGGAACCGGGAAAAATAATCTGGGGCAGGGGGCAATGTATGGGGGGGCGGGGATAATGTGAGAACAGACTGGAAAACATTTAGGGTGTGGTGCTGACAGGGGAAAATAATGGGGCGGGGAGTCAAGCACTAGATAGAACCACGTGGCTGGATGGCTGTGGAATGGGACAACTTGCCACAGACAACATGCTGTGGGTCAACTCACCACAGGACAATTGAACAAATACAAAAGGTACATTAATTTCAACAGAGTTGTTGCCAGTAATAAGAAAGTCAATCCAGAAATACAAGAGTTACAATAATTTTGACCAGAACATGGTCACCAATAATAAAAGTAACTGAATGAAATGATTAGTACAGCGTTGAATTGTCCCGTGGTGAGTTGTTCCATAGTGACTTGGACATGGTAAGTTGTCCTGTGGCGAGTTGATCATGGCGAGTTGACCTAGATCCTGGAAGTACTTAGCGGGAAATAGAGGATGCCAGAAACAACATTTCTACACCACAGACATAAATCTACCTACTGAGAACATATAAATCATTACTGATTGGCGTATACAAAATGTATGTCTGCATTAACATTCAGACCAGTGTATTTCTTAATTTTTATTGATGGCATTTATCCCATGGTTTTAACATGTTAATTATACTGTAATAAACATGGCTTTAATATTAAACTTTTCCTTATTATCCAAAGTCACCAGAGTCCATTTCTGTAAATATAAAAATATATACTTAACACTTTGTACAATACTGGTTTTTGGTCCAAACAAAAATGGATCAGAAAAGCCAATAAATTTACTTTAAGAATTCCCAATTTTAAATGTCTTTAATGGATTTAGGCAACTTTGAATAATGAGATTTACATAATAAAATCTGAGACAATACTAAACAAAAATTTGCCGTAACACACAAAATTAAAATTTCAAGTTCACAGATTTGTTATGTCAAAGTACATAGAGAAACAGAAGAGTATTTACACATTTGTTTCATAATAAAATAATGAAAAGGCGAGACAGGTGATAAGGAGTAAGAATGAAAATAGAAAGAGCATATAATTATTGAATGAAATACTACTGATCTAACTAGTCCTTAGCATGGACTATTCTTTAACCATTCTTCCTCTATCAGAAAATTTTAGTGCACTATACACACAACTCGCTCACTTCACACATACATCAGCACAAACTCGGCAAAGAAAATTCATTATCCACATTCTCTATTCTATACAGACTCCCCTCTCTAATATAATTACAATTTTGAACTGTCCATAAACGCAGAAGAGCGCACAAAGTGGGTGCAAACAGAGGTATTATATGAAGCCATTCGCTGTGCAGGCTATATTTATATCTATAGCCAGACCATGCCAAGTCAGGGAAGAAAAACTGCTGGATTCTAAAGTAGTTTTGCTCAAGATCCTCCCTACCACCACTTCTAATTATTATTATTATTATTACTTTTAAAATAACTAAACGGGAAGAAAAAAGCGAGCAGAGTTTAGGCAGTCCTGGCTTCAGCTAAACCCAACATGAGGTACAATTCAGGAACTGAACAATGCAGGGCAACCAATTGTGGTAAGAAAGTTGCTGTCTGTAACAATCGTTAATATTTTTATTTTCTACGTCTAACAGCCGTCTTTATCTTCCGACCAGGCACTGAAGATCCCGTGGAGAATGCACTTTTCCCGTTATTCCTGCTTTTGGGGGGGGAGGGGTGGAAAAATCAAGAGTAAGGAACTTAGAATAATATATCTGAAAGCTTTTAGTACTGCTAAAAAAACATAAACAAGTATACTGTAAAATAAAATAGATAAAAGCATTTGTTTTACCAAAGAAATACTTTTCTAAACGTTAAATTGTGTAATTTCCAGATAATGAATCTGAATCTCAACCTTTCTGTTTCAAAAATTACATTTATTTTTTGCGCTCTATGTGATCACTTTAAAATACTAATGTTCTAAGCATAACATTAACAATGTATTTCTAATATCAGCAAATATAATAACATCTAATGTTGAAGTTAATTTCATTTATTTCATACAAATTGCATGCTCTTTTCCTCAAGCCATCACTCACTGCTATGCATGGTATAAAAGTATTTCATGGAAAATAATTTCCATGCCAAACAAATGCAATAAATAACACAATAGTATGCAAATCTGTTTTGATCCTTTTCTTACCCCAAATTAAATGATGAAGCCTGAGAAAATGGAAATCCCGAAGAACCTGTTGGCTGTGCTGGTGCAGTTGAACTTGCACCAAAGGTAAATATTCCTGGATTGCTGCTTGAAAAGTTGAAATTAGCAGTACTACTTCCAAACTGGAATACTTGACCTGAAGAGTAAACACTGGGATTTAATAATATATCCAAAAAGTGTTTTCCTTGATACAATCTCTTTTGACAGAAAATATTTTTTTTAATTATCTTCCACACACAGCTCTTCAAACTTGGCAACTTTAAGACTTGTGGACTTCAACTCCCAGCATAGCTGGCTGGAGAATTCTGGGAGTTGAAGTCCACAAGTCTTAAAGTTGCCAAGTTTAGGGACTCTTGTTCACAACATCACTTCCATCAAAACAAATAAATCTTGATTATTATGAACTTCAGCATCTAATTCAAACTTTCCTGCAAAACCTTGTGTTGGAAGTCAATATGAAACCTAGCTGTAAATCACATTTCTGATTTTAATACATTTGAAATGAACATTCAAACGGAATTAATGTTCAGCTTAAGGAATGTTGGACATGATTTGTCTCAGCCTTCTTTTGCTTATAGAAATAATATTTTCCAAACTAATAATCTGACATTTGTCATTCATAATCTGTATTATTTTTACAGTTTTAACTGATTTAATAATAATTGCCATGTATGGACGAAGCAGCCGTGCAGAAGACAAAGGCAAAGGGGATGAGGCATCAGCCATGCAGGGATGAAGAAAGCAGCTGGAAATAACGAGAGGAATAAAAAGGATTCCTGCATCCAAAAATACTCTGATATAAGGGAAACATGCCAACATGTCTGACTCAAATCTTACAAAGGTAGCATCTGGAAGTTAAAGGAGATATACAAACTCTGATCTTCACCTATTGGGGAGATTTGGATATGAAAGTTGAAAACCAAGAAGAGGGTTTTTTTTCAAAGAAGATAAACTAGTTACGGAATGAAAATTGTAGTTTGAACTTACCAGTACTGGGAGCTGTACCTGAACCAAAACCAGGTGGTTGGTTAGCTTGTTGTCCAAAGACAGACGGCTGGGCACTATTTGAAACAGTCCCAAAAGCTGGAGGAGCAGGCAGAGAGCTAGCAGGAAACAAGGAAGATGAGGAAAGTGATCCAAAGGATGGAGTACTGGTCTGATTGGAGGCTTGGCTTTGACCAAACGCTGGTGTCTGGCTAGCACCAAAAGCTGGACCAGCTGTAGAAACCGAAGATCCAGAGCCAAACACAAAGGAAGAAGCGGAACCTAGAAAAACAAATGAACAGAATGAACATGAGAACTGCACATACATTTAAAACCTTTCAAACGTTCCTTTTCAGGATCTAGAGTTGTGCAAAGGGCAGCGGTGCAAACCATTAAGACAAACAGATTGAAAGCAGACGATAATCATCTCTCTGACAATACAGTCTGACATCATTCAGCCATGACTTTGTTTTTCCTCTCTTCTTCTTCTTGACCCATCCATTTTCCTTTCGCATTTTCCTTCCTCCCATTTTGCAATTTCAACTATCTCACTTACGTGCCTGAATGTTCACATTTGAATTCAGTCCCTATTCATTCAGCATCCATTCAGTCTTGACCCTATTTCTTCTGACATATTTGACTCGCAGTTCCATAAAACTAGCGCATTCTTACACCCAGCCAGGTTCTCTGTTTTTGACATTCATTCTTCATAATGAACTACTTCTTTCCATCAGCATTTGTACATCTTACGATTTCTCAATTTCTCCATCTTTAAATGTTTTACTAAAATATACATTAAACAATACCCCTTCCTCAATGTTCAACCATTTACTAAATATCCTCAATGTCGAATCAATTTTTACAATGTTGAATGCAACGTTACATACAATACAACGTTGAACCATTTGCTAAATACTGTCACACAAGCTCAAATTACCCAAGGATCTGCTGATACAATTCTACAGAGGAATGATTGAGTTTGCCATTTGTACTTCTATAACTGTCTGGTTTGGCATAGCAAACAGAACAGGTACAGACTTCAACAAATAGGATTGCAGGAAAGAAAAAAAACAATTGCAACCAGCTTGCCTTCCTTTGAGGACCTGTATACTGCACCAGCCAGAAAGAGGGCTGAGAAAATATCTACAGATCCTTCACACCCTGGAATAAAATAAACTGCTTCAACTTCTCCCCTATACACATTGCATGCCAAAAACAACCAGACACAAAGACATTCCCTCCCCACCCCCCAATGTCATCACTGTGCTAAACACCTAAATCTCACATTTTCTTAGAGCTGAGGTGGCACAGTGGTTAGAGTGCAGTACTGCAGGCTACTTCAGCTGACTGCTAGCTGCAGTTCAGCAGATCAAATCTTACCAGCTCAAGATTGACTCAGCCTTCCATGCTTCCGAGGTGGGTAAAATGAGGACCCAGATTGTTGGGGGCAAAATGCTGACTCTAAATCGCTTAGAGGGCTGTATGAAGCTGTGTATAAGTCTAAGTGCTATTGCTAAGTGCTATTATGCCTAAAGATGCTTACTCATGTACTGTAATAGAGTTGAATTGCTATTATCCTTCTCACCTTTCTCATCTACTCTTCTCATCTTTCCTACTACCTCCTCCTATTGGTAACTTATGATTTATCACTTGCTATTTATATTTTAGGATTTTTGATCTATGATTTATCACTTTGTGATTTGTATGTACACTGAGAGCTTATTCACTGGAGACAAATTCTTTATGTGTCCAATCACACTTGTCCAATAAATAATATTCCTACTTCTTACTTTGCTTCCATAGTACACAGCTAGCTTTTCCTTTAGCAACAAATTTTCAGCTCTATATTCATTTAAAACGTGCCGTAATTCAAGCTTATTCATTTTATCATAGATTTTATAAGTCAACAAAGATGTAACATTTCAGTCTCACTTTCACATTTAACTCACTGATCTGCTAAAGAGCAAATATCTCATCCAAACTTTATTTCATCCATTATTGAAAAATGCATAAATATGTTAATTATAGTAATACTGTAGTTCATTTCTATGATTAGTCCAATAGAGCGATAGTAAGTGCAACAGAGCAATTGAAAAAATAAACATTCTGTTAAAGAACATATAACTAATTGGAAACAGGCATAATGCAAGACAGAAAAAAAAAAGCCAAACAAAACCTAGAATAATTTCTAAAACCTGATGTAATTGATTAATGTAAAAGCTACCGCAATAGCTCATGCTGTTGTAATAGCTTTTACATAGATTCTTATGTCATCAATAGGATTTAACAAGCTGATATAACACTAAAGCAACGATTACTTATAATAATATTTTCACTGATTATAATTGTTTCAAATTGTTACCAAAAAGCCTCGTCATCCCAGAGGTAGTCTGTAAATTCAGCCTTTGCATATTTTAATAAAGTCTGAGAATGCCCCATGCAATTCTTATTTGGAAATCTAGTTTCTTCTATAGTCACTTTTCTAATGTTCAAGCATACCTGTAGGAGGTGCCGTTGTGGTAGGTGCTGAGAAACTGAAGCCAGTGTTAGCTGTGATGTTAGTGGGGGCGACTGAACCAAACAGGAATGGAACAGGAGTGCTTGTACTGGAAGTGGTTGTTGGTGGCTTGCTGTCTTGAGCGAACCCAAAAGACTGTGCGGTATTTGAATCAGAAGCATTGCCAAAAGCTGAATTGCTCACAGTGTTGTTGGCCTGTCCAAATAGAAAGGCCGGTGGGGGAGCTGAGGAAGAAGGGGTGCTGCTAAATATCGTGCTGCTGCTGCCGCCGCTGCCACCACTGCCGCCACCAAGAGAAACACTTGGCACAGGAGTATTAGAAGTAGAGCTCAGGAAGGTGAAAGCCTCCTTTGATGGTGCTGGATCTAAAAAGTAAAACAAATTATGAGTTAAGCAATAAACCATGAGGATTGCTACTGATGCTGTGAAGAGAGAACGGGAAGAAAGGATACCAGGGATTATACACCTCTTTGAGAACTCATTTAGTAAAGAATTCCAAACACGTTTTGGTACTTTGCAATTGTGTAACTTAATGATATGGTTTAATTTTAAAAATATCTATCCAAACCACGGTTTACTATACTGAAAACATGATGTACTTGCATGCTTGCTCCTCTTGTCTCTTAGTGTCAGGTTTAACCAAACATTCGCTCCTCTTTTGTTTGAACCATGGTTTTTCAGTGAGGTAGGAGCAGAAAATTGGTGTAATAGAACACAAGCATTTTTTCATAAAAATGCAACTGGTGGTTCATTGTACGAGCATCCCAGGAGGGCAATGTTGAGGTGAGAGACTACAATGGCGTAGGTAGCTAAATCCACTTTTCAGCAAAACCTATTTCCTTCATGTCCTTTATAAAACATTTATTTTTTATGTGCAGTATCCACACAACAGGACATAATCAAAACTCCAAAGTCTGAATCATTAAATTGCTCTCCCACTATACACAACTATGTTTCACACATTTTTAATTCATTCTACTCCCACATATACTGAATGAGATGCAAAGATTTATAGATTCCCAAATTACTTCTACCATAGCAACTTCATAGTATTATTAGAAAAGGAAATATTATTTCCTTTTCAGCTCTTTTTAAACGCTTCTATGTAGTCAGATGCTGCCTAACAGAAAATGTAATCAAAGCCACATATAATAATTCCTTTTTCTTCAGTTTTTCATATTTTATTCTTGATCCTTTATTACTATTACTATTAGCCCTTTCATGGTTCCTATCACCAATCCCTTCCCACTTATGACTGCAGGACTGTAACTTTGTTGCTTGTATCCTTACAATTTATATTGATATTGTTTCCTGATTGCTTATTTGTACTCTATGTCTATTATTAAGTATTGTACCTTATGATTCTTGACAAATGTATCTTTTCATGTCTTTTTATGTACAACGAGAGCATATGCATACTTGGTCAAGAAAGAATTCCATTCCATTCCATTCCATTCTATTCTGTCCTATCCAATCCATGATAGTATTTTTCATCTTGCGAGTTATTTTTCTAGTTTTCTTCTAGATCCAGTATCTAAATTTAAGCAGGAATTCATATTATGGACCACACCAGGGCCCAAAATTTGCCCTCATTGTGTCTGTTGTTAGCTGCCCAGCAGTTTTATGTAAGGTGACCCAGAATGAGCAGCAGGACCATGAGCAGGGCTATTATTTTGCTAATTAACAGGTGCTTGGATTCATTCAGAGCTAGATTCCAATCAGACAGGAGCCTGAGGAGTCCAAGGCAAGATCTTGTAGGGTTAACTGGAATTTGACATTGTGACTGGAGAGGGTTCTCCTAACTCCTGACTGACTGGAGAGGGTTCTCCTAACTCCTAACTGACTGGAGAGGGTTCTCCTAACTGTTAGTTTAGACTCTTGTCTATTAGATACAGGCTTCCATTGGACAGTGAAAGCCGCCTGGGGAGTAACCTTAAATGAGGAAATGATTCCTTCATCATTGAAGAATGTTGTGATGTATCTTCCCCTCAAGAAACCAGTGCTGGACAACTATTGTCTAGTGTCCAATCTTGCCTTATTAGCAAAAAAGGTCTTGATTATCCACTTATTAGAGAAGGTGGGAGAGGAAGTGATTGGGCTTCAGCTCCAGAAAACCATGCAAGAAGTGGTTGATCTGGAACTGTTTTGGTTGGGTTTCAGGCCAAGGCTTAGTACAGAGAAAATCCTGGTCATGCTTGTTGATGACCTGTGATGAAGCTGGGATAAGGGTGGTTTATCCATTCCGGCTGCTTCTTGATCTCTCAGCGCTTTTTAATAGTGTCAACCACAGTAACTTTTTCAACCTGCATACGTAGTAGTGGGCATTGTTCAGCAGTAATTCTCCTCCTTTCTTGCTTTGAATCAATGTTGACAGGTGGAAGAGATCATGGATACAGCCCTTTAATTCCTATCTTAGCTCCTGCAGGGTTTGACATTCTCTCCCTTTCCGATTAAATCTACATGAAACCACCTGGGTGAAGCCATTTGTTAGTTTGGGGGTCAGATATTATGCAGATTACATCCTGATATACATTACTTGGTTGGCTCTATAAAAGTCCTAATCCAATGCCTAGAAGCTGGGTGGCTGTAGATAGGGTAGAACAGACTCAAGCTCCATCTTGAAAAGATGGAGTATCTTATTTGAGCCCCCTAGCTTTAGGGATTATTAATTCTCAATGGAGCTGCATTTTTTTTATTAAGAGTCCTCTTGGCCTCCCAGCTCCTGTTCAAAGAACAGATGACAGCTGTGGTCAGGCCGGACTCTGCACAGATAAATTAGATTGCCAGTTACATCTCTTTCTGGATCAGGGTGCCTTTAGATAAGTCACTCACGGCCTGGTCACCTCACAAGTGAAATACTGCAATGTGCTCTACATGAGGCTGCCCTTGAAGACCATCTAGAAGTTACAGCTGATCCAAAATGTAGTAGCAAAGGCAACATTGGGAAGGTCACATTATGCAAGCCATTAGAATCTTATATTTCAGATTGGTGGGTATATATTTCTATAAAATATATAAATAAATGTGCTTATGAAACCATCGCATTGCAAACTGCAATGGTTACCAGTTGGCTTCCAAGTGCAATTCAAGGTATTGGTTATCACTTTTTTTAAAACAAAATTGTTAAATGTCTTCTAATTTTGTATAGCAGTTATAAATGCATTCAAATTTTAGCTTCTTTCTATGGTTATGTCATAATTCCCTCTTTCCATTATCTATCTTTTCTAATCATTAAACTTATCAATCACAGGGGCATTTTGTTCCGATTTCAGTAAAAAGCCCAGAAAGGATTTCCAGTCCCTATCTACTATAATTATTGTCTTTTCTCAAACTAAATAGGTCAATTTTGCATCTCTGCAAATTGTCACCTTCATCAACCATTCCTCTATTTTATAGCAATAGCAGTAGACTTATATACCGCTTCATAGGGCTTTCAGCCCTCTCTAAGCGGTTTACAGAGAGTCAGCATATTGCCCCCAACAATCTGGGTCCTCATTTTACCCACCTCGGAAGGATGGAAGGCTGAGTCAACCCTGAGCCGGTGAGATTTGAACCGCTGAACTGCTGATCTAGCAGTAGCCTGCAGTGCTGCATTTAACCACTGCGCCACCTCGGCTCTATTTTAGTAGTTCAGGTATTTTAATAATCTCATACAATTATCAAAACACAAAACTATTCTTCCTAAGTCTATAAGTCTTTTCCAGTTGTACTCCCAGCAAGTAAAGCTCTGGTTTGAGTTGAATATTAATCTTTAAAATGTTTTGTATTAATATTTGTATTTGAATCCAGAGCACTATTTATCACTTTTAAAACACTTCATGACACAGGGCCTCCTTATCTGCGGGTGTCAGGTCTGGAAGCCTGATAGAGAGACTATCTCCAATTGATTCTGCCCATCTCTTATGATAAAGCAAAGTGGGTCAATTCCAAGTCTCATCAATTAAACAGTGTTATCTTGTCTACACCTCTTTTCAGTTATTTGCCCATTACTCCCAGCAAGTACAGTTCTGGTTTTAGTTGACTCTTGGGACTTTAAAATGATTTGTGTTAATGCTTGTATTTGAACCCAGAGCACTGGTTGTTACCTTTAGAACACTTCATGGCATAGGGGCTTGGCTATCTTGAGGGATTATCTCGAATTGTTTCTGCCTGTCTCTTATGAAAACAGCAAAGTGGGTCAAATCCAGGTCTCATTAATTAAACAGTGTTATTTTGTCACCACAAGAATCACGCCTTTTCTACTGCAGCTCCAACCCTCTGGAATGAAATCTCCCTGGAGACTTGTATAGTTCTCACCCTTGTGACTCCGTTAAATCCGTTAAAAAAGCTGGTTCTTCTCTGGAGCCTTAGGATAGAGTGATTGGGGAAACCAATTATTACTTTTAATAAATGGCTTCGTGTAGTGTTTTCCCAGATGGCCAAGGTTCTTTCTACTTGTATCTTTCCATGTGTGCTTTTTCTATTTGAAGCTGCCTTGACAAATGGAAGAGTCGGGGTAGCCTCCGAATTAGGATAAATAAGCAAATGCTCAAGATACACTGCTTATATGTATGTATCTCTTCTTTGTATCTCCTGTCCACCCAGAAGTTCAAAAGCTTGCAAGTGCAAGCAGATAAATAGATAACACTTTGGTGGGAAGGTAACAGCGCTCTCTGACACCATGCTGGCCACATGACCATACAAATGTCTTTAGACAGCATTGGCTCAATAGCCTTGAAACGGAGATGAGCACCACCCTCCATAGTTGGCAACGATAGAGGAGTAAAATTTTACCTTTACCCGTTACCTCTTAGTACCTACATAATAGGAAACTTTTTCATTCACCCATTTGTAATCAGGACAATGTTGCATATGTCTTCCTGCGCCTTTAAAAAATCTGTGTTCTCAATTACACTATATGTTCTGCACATACTTGATCATGTTTTCCCCTTGTTGTTTCTACATTGAGTTCCTCTTCCATCTTTTATCTATTTTAAGTTGGGACTGAATTTTGTGTCTTCATTCTCTTGCTCCTTGCTATCTCTTTTCCCTTGTAATAAATAATAATAATGATGCTATAATTGCAACACCTCAGTTTAAGGAGTCATTTCCACTATAATTCCTTAAATAAGTTCAGCTCAAAAGAGGTAATTCATTCATTAATACCCAAACATGAATAACTTACACATACTCATTCAATTCCAACACTCTATTGTTTCTTTTGATAATAACAGAAGGGCAATAGAAGTATTTACTATAAAGATGAAAGAATATCCATTTTTAATATTATACAATGGTAAAAATAACTTGGATTCTTTTAACTGAACAAAAATTTACTACCAGGTATCCTACATGGAGGAAAATTTAGGAATTTTAATTGCATATATAGTACCTATTTATGCTTCATATCTCTTACTTTTGTTAAAATAAAGTGATTCAAATGTCAATGATTTAATTGACATTGATGTAAACAGACATTATGTTAATAAAAATATGGATATTTGAGGGGGCTCTCTCCCCTTCTTTTAAAAAAGAAAATGCAAACATTGTGTTTTTCAATTATTCTCCCTGCTCCAATTTTATCAGTATCTGAGTACGCTATTCTTAAAAGGTTTGGGCTAAGGAATGAATATTTTACTATTTTACTATAAAAATATTTGATTGTTTTCCTGCTCAAACATCAATTACTTAAACTACTTTACTAATGAAAATTAAAGCCTCAATTGTAAGATTTCATTATGCACCTGTAGGAATATGTCAATGAAGTTCAAGAGCTCATAATTGTACTTAATTATTTTGAATTCTGGACTTTCCATAGAATTACAATCCATTACTCTAGGAAAATATTCAATGTTCATAGAAATTGTAAGAAATTAAATGCAGTTAGAGCTGAATGAATGTTTAAATAGACAACAATACCTTAATATTGTTATTTTATCACGTTTGACATCTAGCTAATAAATTCCTTTTACTAAGTTGTTTTTTACTCTTAACATTAAAATATCCCCCACCCTCTTATTCCCCTTTCCACTACATATGCACAGTGCTCCTTTGTTGTTTATATATTTCTGTTCACTTCTTCCTATATTTGGTTCTGCTGTTTTTACTCCTCCCCAGTGCATATGATAATCTTTACTTCCTGTGATTTTTAATTGCCAATATCCCAATATTCCTTGTATTTCAAATTGTGTTTATTAATGGACCCTCCCCTACTACTTGTCATGCTGACTTACTTGATTCTGGGTTACCAACTTTTCCGATTGTTGGTCTCAAACAGACTAATATTGATTATGACGTGAATGCTGCTTGGTATTCAATTTCTATAATCATTTTCTTGTTAAAGAAAAGAAAAATTAAGTTTCTCGCCAACTTTAACATGTGTTCATTCTAATTTGCACTGGTGACAATTTTACCTCTTTTTAATCATTCAGTCTTACACAATTGATAGGAATAGTAATCTTGTAATTATTGGTCTGCAAGAAAAAGGAGGATATACAACTCTAAAATAAAATGCTCAATTTTTTTTTTTTTTAAAGTAGGAGACTGGGAGAAGTTTCAATTCACTTTTTGAATTTTTATGTTGGGTTAACAGAAAGAAAAACCCACCCTTCTTCTGTAGAATTCCAGAATACTTATGGCTATTAGGCTAGAACAGTGGTAGTCAAACTGGTCCCTACTGCCCACTAGTGGGCGTTCCAGCTTTCATGGTGGGCGGTAGGGGTTTGCTGTAACTCTGCTTTATAAATTTTATAAAGTAAAGTTACTTCCCTACTTTATAAATCACCATTACTGTGGAACCGGTGGGCGGTTAGAAAAGTTTACTACTAACAGAGATACAAAAGTGGGCGGTAGGTATAAAAAGCTTGACTATCCCTGGGCTAGAACTTGAGGTTTGTCATCTGAAATCATGTTTAAAGACTTCAGTTAGAAAATCAAAGCATCAGATTCTTATAATACCAAAGAATAAAATGCTTGAGACAATGAACTACTACTATTACACGCTAGTGAAGGAAGCCTTTGTTTTTATAATTGTTGTGTTACTGGCATGCAACCTACCTTGGCATATTTATGAGGTACTGGTCCTTTCCAAGACAACATTTCTTCTTTGGTTTCAATCTCTATTTTATTAAAGGTTTATGATGATGATTTTTCAAATAAGTCCTACCCTTTAATTTTAATGTAGATGCTAACATTCTAACAGCACCTTTGACCCCCTAGATTGCATCTTCTTGTTCTGCCTATTGGACATCCAGCTCAAGCTGAATTTATTGAAAGTCATCAAATTTAGATGTATTGTAGGAATTTGAAAAACCAATTTAAGAATTGGATTGTTACTGCTCCAAACTATATGCTTCTGGGCAGTTTGAAAGCAAAGCTTCAGAAACTAGAAGGAGTTCAGTGTGTCCCAGATATGGCGTTTCAGAAAAAGTTATCCAGAATATTCCAACCTCATGTGAGTTTTGTATATTGCTACAGTATTCAGATACTATCAAGCATTAATGTATTTGTTTTAATACAAAACAAAATCCAGCCTCTAAATGTTGGGAAAGCTTCCAATATGATTTCTTGGAAATTTTGGGGTATTATGATATATTCAACCTCTAAATAATAAGTAATTATTAAAGATGTGCCTTCTCCTTAGGTTAAATGTATGTCATAGTATGTCAAAAATATTTATTTTTTTACATTTGGCTTTAGATTCTCTTCCCTACATTATTAAGAAGTCTGAAAACAATACAATGTTTATAGTGAAAAACAAGCATGTTTTTACATGGGAACAGTTTTGCCAAGTATGGGCATCTATGCCTACATAGGGATCACTTTCAATTTTTAGTTTAATATTATTGCAACTTGAATGGAAAACAGTGGGTTTTCCATTCATACAGTCACATTCCATTCAATTTCCATATAATTTTAGTTCTTCCCATTAGATAATTCATTTACTGGATACATCTGTTTTCTGGTTCAATTAAGTTTTTCATAATAAGTACTATACTTTAATTCAAATCTGTTCTGCTGAAGTTCATCACTCTTTTAGGGATGAATTTGCAACTGTGAATCAATATTCTCAAGGTCTTTCTTTCAGAGGTAAATATTCTAAATAATCAGCCGATTTAATATTACCATTAATCAAAGTAATAAAAGGCTTAAAATAAAAACTTGAGCATTCAATGAATTTTTGCACCTACCTGCAGAGCTTGCTTGTGCCCCAAATGCAAATGTTGTTTTTATTTGTTGTTCAGCTGGTTTCTCAGTAGGTTTTGCCAAGCCGAAATTAAACGCAGGTTTTACTGTGCCATCTTTGGTTTGTTCTGCCTTCCCAAATGAAAACATGGATTGTGCCTTTGACTCTTCGCTTTCTGCTTTCTTTCCAAACACTAGTGGAGTAGAAGAGGCACCCACCTCCTGCTTTTCATCTGTCCTTCCCAAAGTACGTGGTGGGGCATTCACAGGGTCTATATTACCAAAAGTAAAGCCACCTTTTGCTGAAGGCGTTTCCTTTTTCTCCTCTGATTTCTTAGAGGAAAAGGGACTTTCTGCAATTTCCTTCTCCTGTAAATTTCCAAATTTGAAAGTACTTATTCCAGTTTTTTTATCAGATGCAGTTGTGGCTCCTATAGAACTTGTGCCAAAAGTGAAACCTCCTATAGCTGGCTTGTTAGGTCCATCTTTCTTCTCTTGTTGCCCAAGGTTAGCTATTCCAAATTGAAACGATGCAGATGATGAACTGCTAGCTCCAGCAGGAAGTCCAAAACTGAAAGTGGTGGTGTTCTTTCCTTCTTTCACACTTTCCTCAGATTTAGACTCTGAGGAAAAGCTTCCTGGATTGGAGCCTTCATTTTTAGAAAATTTAAAGCCACCTGAAGAACCCATATCTGATGTAGTACCAAATTTGAATCCTGTTTGTTCTCCAAATTTGAAGTTTTTTCCTGCAGTCTGGGATAATTCTGATGATGATGATGGTGATGACTGAATACCAAATTTAAATGAAGGACCAGATGGCTCTGAAGTAGCTGTATTAAAACCTGCAATTAAATGGAATTTTAATATAATACATTTCAAGTTTTAATATAGTCTTGAACAATCTGGTGTATTTTAAGGGCAAAGATAATTCTTGCTTACCAACCACTCATTCAATTATCAGTTGAAGTTATGATGGTGCTGAAAAGTGTTTTATGACTGGTCCACAAACATCTAGGCTTTACAGCAGGGGTCCCAAACCTTTGCAGCTTGGAGACCTGGATTGGGAAGTGGGGGTGGGGGACCAGCCCGCGAGAGTGGCAGCCTTGTTCTGAATAGGCCATGGCCCTGTAGTGAGCCGTGGCTCAGGGGTTGGAGACCCCTGTTTTACAGTGTCCCCAGTCACATGATCACAATTCAGTCACTTGGCAATCAGCACACATTTACAATGGTTGGAGCATCTGACAGTTACGTAATCACCATTTGTGATCTTCATAATCAGCTTCCAACAAACTCACTCAATGGGGAGACCAACAAGGAATTCTAAGTCATGGTAATGTTCACTTAACTGCAAGTGGAACTAACAATATAAATTGGGTACAGTCACATGCCATTTCACTCTACAGCCATGTCACTTAGCGATGGAGTTGCAATCTTCTTGGCATTTTTTGGTAATGGTTTCTCATTATTTTTTTCTATGAAAATATGCATCTCTTTTATTCAGAACCAGTCCCCATTTGCTTAAACCACTCTCCCTCACAGCTGAAACACATAATAGTCAACAGTCATTTATTTTTCCTCCCCACAGAATCAACTATCTCATTGCAGATTTATCTACACAACTGTCTTCTTCACTCTCCTTCTCTCACACACATATACCCAGGCAGGATGGGTAAAAATCGATGTTTTTTTAAAAATTTTAAAAAATAGATTTTTAAAATTTAAATCGGATTTCTTTTTATTTAATTCAATTTTTTTAAATCAAATTTATTTTAATAAAATGCTTTTGGAATAAAAAAATCTATCTAAAGATAGTTTTCTATTTAAGATACATTAATATTTTAGCTTATTCAGCATGAAACAGAGCTTAGTTATGTAGCATGAGGCTGTATATTCTGCAATATTGGGACTGTTGGTGAATCAACAGCGGGTCAGAGGAGAAGCTGCTGTGGGACAAGGATGACAGTTGCTCTTTAAAAATTATGATTTAAATCGAGTTGATTTAAATCAGGGCCTTTTTACTAGTGATTTAAATTGAGTTGATTTAAATAAAACCCACCCTGAACCCAGGTCTGCAATCTTTTCTTTAATGACTCCAGGCTTAGCCAAACACTGTTGTCCTCTGTAGATCTTCAAACCTAACTCCCACAACTATTTACTTTAAACTGTATCCTTGACTCCCCAAGTCCATTTTACACTTCTTTCTCCTCTTCTGCTATTAAGACTGTGAAATAAATATTCATTTGCAGTTCAAAGCTCTTCAGAGAAGGCAGTCCTCTGATTTTGACTGCAAGAACTCGTTAATTTAAAGGATCGAGGAGCAAAAACATAGATATTTGCTTACAATGGAAATCACACTGAAGTGCTGATTTGAAAAGATTTTTGCTTTTCTATAAGTAAATGCACACTGACTGAAATCCAACATTGCATTTTACTGGAAATAATACAATAAGGGCACCCAATATCTGAACTTATCTTAAACTTATTATTTCTACTGCAACAAATAACATAAAGAAAAAAGCTTACTTTATTTACATACCTTTCAATTCAGCCTTGTGGCCTGGTTTTGAACTCTCACAAGCTATACATTTAGTTGCATCTGCTTTGTTTTGTACTAAGCAGGTTTCACAGTCCCAGCTTCCCTCTGGTTTCTTGAATTTGTCTAAATTCAAAAATCCTCCAGAAAGAGTAGGTAAAGATGAAGTACTGCCACTGACTACAGGTACTGAACTCCCTAAGTAATAAACAAAATGATGTAAAGCAACGATTAACAAAAGGCACATTCCAGAAAACTGCTAATTTAAAATAAACAAGTTTAATAGCTGCTTCATAGGAATAAATATTACAAATACCTCTTGAGCATAGAATCAATATTCATAATTTTAAATGCAAATTAGTTTTCCAGATTTGTTACAATAAAATACAAGGAAAAGTTAGGAAAGATTACTTATACCCTGTTTCCCTGAATATAAGACTTCCCCGGCTAATAAGTCCAATCGGGCTTTTGAGTGCAGGTGCTAAAATAAGCCCTCCCCAAAAATATTGAAACACAGCAGCAGCCATGCTCGCTGCCTCCTGCACCTCAATAATAATAAGACCTCCCCAAATATAAGGCCAAGTGCTTATTTCGGGGAGGGGGGGTCAAAAGAAAATAAGACCCTGTCTTATTTTCAGGGAAACACAGTACAAACTTAAACTCCTGCAGAATAGGTGGTGCCAAGCTATCAAATAAACACAGATGTTTTGCTTTACTGTCAAAATAAAAATCCAGAGTGAATCTAGAATTTTTGAGAAACTGGCTAACATATTAACTAAGGAACTCTTAGAGGAGGAAAAAGTCTTATGTCCAATTTCAACTGGGCAATGATTTCACAAGATGAATTCAGGATAAAAATATTAAAGAAACATTAAGAATCACTTAACAGAGGTTCCTTTCAGTTTTCTCATCTATGCCTCTAATACATGAAATTATTACCTGATTATCACCTTTGTCCCAAAACTGAAAAAAAACAGGTATGCAAATTATCTGTATCTGTACACCACTGCCTATCTTTTTGGTATTTGGCAGTGTAATAAAATCTTGTATTATAATTAAACATAGGCATGAATAAACATGGTCATAATAAGGGCAAATAATAACTACAATTCTAAAAGCAGGCTACACATATTTTTAACATTAAAATATTATAGTATATTTTCAGTGGTGCCCTAGGCTTTATTTTTTAAACAAATTACTTAATAGTGTAGTCTTGTACATGTTTCAGAAGAAAGTTCCATGTAACTCAGTGTTATTTTACTTTGCTGAAACTGTGTTTAGGATTCTAACTTGGGACAGATGCTTTTTTCTGATACAATTTTCAAATAGTGCAAACTCACCTGGTTTGTCTGATTGACAGGCCACGCACTGGTTGTTCTCTTCCAGATTTGACACTAAGCACACAGAACACTCCCAAGCACCTTTCGGCTTTTTGAATTTGTCTCCAAATCCTAAAGTGTTTGTAACATTAGTAGAACTAGAAGAGGAAGACACTGTTGTGGTTGCATTGTCTGTGACAAAAGGCAACACCAGAGCTTGTTTTACTCCTGTTCCAGGTTTTGGTGTTTCACAGGCCACACATTTAGCGGCTTCTGATTTGTTCTGGACCAAACAGGTATCACAGTCCCAAGTTCCAACTCCTGCCTTAAACTTATATCCAAACCCCTGTGCTTCTGTTGAAGAAACTGATTTGATGGTGATGTTCTGAGTCAAAATCTCAGTCTGTTTAGTACCACTGGGTGTTGGCACTTTTGTAATTTGACAGGGTGTACATTTGTTTTCTGCCAACTTGTTCTGTGTAAGAGAGGTGTCATGTGGCCAATTCGTTGGCATTTGCTTCATAGGATCTCCAAGTCCTGAAACAGCTCCAGAAAAATTACTTATTGCAGGCCTTGTGTACACTTCTGTACTTGTTTCAACATATGGTCTGACTGATGATGAGGATGTTGATAGACTTGTTGGGGAAGCAAAATCTAAGACAAAAAAAACCAGCATCAAGTTTCCAGCAAAAATTCTTTTGAAACAAACTATTTTAAATCTACCAACATTTTAGTAACATGTACGGTGCTTCTCCAAAACTAAGAAATTTTCTTTTGACCCCCGAAATAAGCATTTGGCTTTATTTTTGGAGAAGTCTTATTATTTTTGAGGCTCAGGAGGTGGCGAAGGTGGTCACCTCATGGCTGCTGCTATGTTGCAATATTTTCAGGGAGGGCTTATTTTGGGGGGAGGGCTTATTTTAGCCCATGCGCTCAAAAGCCCGATTGGACTTATTATCCGGGGAGGTCTTATTTTCAGGGAAACAGGGTACTTATTAAATCCCCTAAATAACCACTGTCCTGAAAATAAGATTTTATTAAAATCATGTCCTTAAAAATATGTGGTATGAGCATCTTTTAAAATACTTACCTGGGAAAAGAAACAAAACACATTTTAAATGAATAAATATATAAAATATATCCTGTATTATATAGGACGTGCTTGTAGTAATAATAATAATAATAATAATAATAATAATAATAATAATAATAATAATAATAACAACAACAACAACAACAACAACAGCAGCAGCAGCAGCAGCATTGCAAATACCTCAAGCATAGAATCAATATTCATAATTTTAAATGCAAATTAGTTTTCCAGATTTATTACAATAAAATACAAGGAAAAGTTAGGAAAGATTACTTATACCCTGTTTTCCCGAATATAAGACCTACCCGGATAATAAGTCCAATCAGGCTTTTGAGTGTAGGTGCTAAAATAAGCTCTCCCCAAAAATATTGCAACACAGCCATTGGGTCACTTGGCACCATGTCCAAGAATTTTATAAAATACCTCAAGAAATTGCAGCTTCCTGCAATAACACCAGTGGAACTGCAAAAAACTGCACTATTCGAACATCGTATATCTTAAGAAGGTACTTGGTTAATACCAGGACGCTGGCAGCAACCCCTATCAACCATTAGCACTAGTCAATGGTATTTGTGATGCATTTTTGAATGTTCAGTTAACTGAGGTTCATGTTTAATGTATAAAAGTAAATAATAATAATCTTATAATCAGTATACATTTACAGCTTCATATGTTAAATTCTTCTATTTTTTTAAGAATGCTTAGAAGTAAACAAGATTATTTCCATATAATTAAAATCTCATCTATGACTCACCAGGACTTTTTAAAATATCCAGAACACTCCCTTCTTTTAGGACTTTTGCAGGCTTAAAAGGACCATCATACTCATTTTCTTTCTTATTGCTTATGCTGTTGACAGCTGTTGATGGAAAAAGTTTGAACAGCATTTGCCGTGAGCAAATATACATCAGCTAATGGACTAATTATTACAAGAGATTTCACGAAGAAGCTTTTATAATTTAGCAGTTTTATACTGTCATACAAGTTAAATAATCTTTCTTAGAAAATCATGAAAGCCCGGAATAAAGTTTTACCCAAACTGAATCTATGCTTAAGAAACTGTATAAATTGGAAGATATTTTCACTTTTGAAAGAATAGTGAATAAACTTTAACCATTATTTTTTCTCAATTTCTTTTGGACTAGAAATATTAATACCTGATTTCCCAGTCAAGAGAAAAATTATATATTAAATGTATAAAATTACCTGAATTAATTTGGGGTGATAATGAAGTATTCCTGGATACTGAAAGTTCAGATGATTTTGCAACAGGAGCACTAAATTTAAATCCACCAATCTGACAGAAATAAATATTAAATGTCAAAAAAGGAGTTGAACAGACCTATTCTATAAACAGGAATAGCAAGCAGACCTCTACTTCTGAACTTTAAACCATTTTCTTTTCTATTATTACCATCTTCCCTTGCCATAAAATCACACATGCATTATTACTTACAGATACTGGAGGCAGCATTTCTGCTTCAGTAGATTTTACAATTGGAGATGAAAATTTGAATACAGGACTGCTAGCTGGCTGTACCTAATTTAAAAAAATTCAAATATTAAACAGCTACCCTAAAGCAGTGGTCCCTAACCTGTGGCTTGGTGGCCTGGGGGGGGGAGGGGAGAGGGGAACTGGGCTGTGGAAGCGCGATGCAGCTCTTAAACGAGTGGCGGGCCAGTGTCCATGCATACAGCTCGACTTGTGTGAGTGGCGGGCTAGTGCGCATGCGTGATAGTGCTCAGCAGCCCGGCACTTGTGCAAAATGAGCTGTGTGCGCATGCGCGCACGCTCTAGCCAGCCACTCAACTTGTCCAATTCCAAATAGGCCACAGCCTGGTAGTGGGTCGAGGCCCAGGGGTTGGGGACCCCTGCTCTAAAGAATATAATTAGTCATTATTTGATTATATTAGAAATGAACACATAAAAATAGGTGGTTTTGCTGTGAAACCAATGATGCTCTGCGTTCCCAAACAAAATATATCCTTTTATGGTGCAACAAAGAAGACTTTCAAAAGTAGTATGCAATACGGAACAATCTATTTTAATGTCAAATCCTTTTCAAAAACAGACTGAAATTGTAGAAGTTATTATTTAAGAAAATGACAACAGGTAATGCTACCAGCATCTATTCAATTTCTATCTTACCTCCTAAGCTTTTGCAACTGTTAAACAAAACATGAACTGGCAGGTTTTATAATTAAAAAAAAAGAAACGTATCTATGAATTTATCATCCTTTTCTGCAATATAATCCTCATGCAACAAACCCAATTTTGTTAAATTTCACAGAAATCAGTATGAATCTTCCAGCCAGGCTTATAGAATGCAGCGTAATCCCATGCAAGAGATTTATTTCCAGGTCAACAATGCAGGACTGCAATTTATATGCATTCATCCCCTTTCGAAAGAGGTTTATGTGAGGCACTTATTTTCAAATACTGTAGTTATAGCAGCCATGTTTTTTAAAAGCTAGTACCAGGCTGTCAGCCAGAGGCAGCTTCTGAGCAGCTATGTAAGTCTGGAAAAAGATGCAGCTGCTTTTAGCAATCTGAATAGCAATTTTTTGTAGGTACCCCTTCATAATTAAAGCAACTCTTTACACAGCCTTAATAGACACACAATGCTGAAAATATACAGTGTATCAGTTACATAGAATAACACGTCTTCATGAAGAATACCTACCTGATATGTTATGTAATATATACAATCACTTTTGTTAAATTCCTTGAATTAAAGCTGAAAGTCTTCCACTCACATCTTGAATGTTTATTTCAAATTCAATGTGTTGATGTACAGAGGCCAAATGCCAACAAGCTTATCATGATGGCCAATGTATACGAATATTATGAAGTAATCTATTTTTTATTGAAATACTGACATAACTTTATTACCGTCATGAACTTCAAATCAAAATAGAGGTAGTTCTCAACTTACAACCACTACACAGCCCCAAATTTATGTCGCTAAGTGAGAAATCTTTAAAGTGAGTTTCCCCCCATTTTACGACTTTTCTTGCCACATTTGTTAAGTGAGTCACTTCAGATATTAAATTAGTAACTTAAGTGAATCTGATTTCCCCATTGACTTTGCTTGTCAGGGCACAAAAGGGATCACATGACCCCAGGACACTGCAAGCGTCATAAATGTGAGTCAATTGTCAGGCATCTGAATGTAAATCACATGATCATGGGGATGCTGCAACTGTCGTGTGAAAAATGGTCATAAGTCCCTTTTTTCAGTGACGTTGTAACTTTGAACGGTTACTAAGCGAACTGTTTTAAATCGAGGACTATCTGTACATCACACACAAGTAGTCTATTTAGAATTAGGAAATCTGCTGCTTTCCTTTTGTTTGGGAACACAAAAGGCTCCAGCAACCAAGCCCTGTGTTCATAAATTATGGATTGCTGACATTTTTGTGGTGCACCAGTTGTATAGACTTGTAATAATAAACAGTATAGACTTGTATTAGTCCATACTTTTTATTATGGAAATATAAATCAGCTAGTCAAAGAAAATGAAATGATAAAACTCCAAAGCTTGATGAAGGTACAAATCAATAGCAATAGCAGTTAGACTTATATACCGCTTCATAGGACTTTCAGCCCTCTCTAAGCGGTTTACAGAGTCAGCATATTGCCCCCAGCAACAATCCGGGTTCTCATTTTACCCACCTCGGAAGGATGGAAGGCTGAGTCAACCCTGAGCCGGTGAGATTTGAACAGCTGAACTGCTGAACTGCAGTCAGCTGAAGTAGCCTGCAGTGCTGCATTTAACCACTGCGCCACCTCGGCTCTCTCCCTAAATCAGATTAAGGTAGAAAGGATAGGCAGAAAATAATTACTCTATACCCAATTTACCTTGTTAGTCACTGGTTGGGCAGCACTGGGAGTTAATGATGAACCAGAAGAACTAGCCAGAGGGCTAAAGCTGAATGTTGGCAGTGATGATGTACTAATGGGCAGAGAAATGTCCGGTAGTGCTGGTATCTCCATCTCCTAAAATTGAAAAGTCGAGTTGTTATTTTTCAAATTCCACAGAAATCTATATTTTAAGTTCAGGTTTGCTTATTTATAAAGAAAAATTGAAGCAATTTAGCCAAGAATTGGGAAAAAAAAATGTTAATCTAAATGATAAAATAATTCAAATATTAAAAAAATATCTAAAAAGTATATATACATGACAGAAAATTTAAAACTTGCAAGATGTGACATTTTTATACTTCAAAAATCTTTTTTAATCCATCATGGCAGTGGTTCCCAAACTTGGCAACTTTAAGACTTGTGGACTTCAACTCCCAGAATTCTCCAGCCAGCAGAGCTGGCTGGAGAATTCTGGGAGTTGAAGTCCACAAATCTTAAAGCTGCCAAGTTTGGGAACCACTGCATCATGGGATAAGTTGAAATTTCTCCTGCAGTGCTTGCTACAATGTCCCATATGATGTACCTGCCTCTGTAAACCCACTGATTAGGCTTGTTCATAGCCATTTAAAGACCTCATCCCACAGATCATCACTGGTGCAGGTTCTTTCCCAGGTTCTAATTACCATTTTTTGTTGCAGTACAGAGGAAATAGGAATCCAATTGTGCTAAAAAGGCAGCACATAGGCTTTGGTACTTAAGTGGTTTAAAACATACTAAATAGTTTTGTCTGTTATTCAAACAAATTAAGAATAAACGGTCTTACGTGGGCCCTTAATCTATGGAAACTTTATTATTTCACATAGCTTCTCCAGTAATAAAGTATATTGCAAAATATTTTTACCTCATTTTCTGTGGATTTCGGTACATAGTGTATACCTCTTCCCTTTCTCATTTTGCCTCCACCACTTCCCATTGCAGGTGGTAGTCCATTAGCTGTAGAAGTCGTGAATGTAGGGCTTGTGACACTGTTGAGACAGAATCAATAGATGTTCCAAAAAATTTCATGCACACTTGCAACATTTGGAATACCCTATAAATAACAAACACATCTATTTTTCTATTCCAGTCAGAAGTTACCAAAAAGTGTAAAATCCTCATGGTTTTATTTTCCACTGCCATCTTTTTTTTCTCAAGGACTACCATCAAAAGACAGGTGCATCCTTGCCTGGGATGGCAAACCTTACAGAACTTTTAATTTTTAGACATTTTTAAAAAGTTATCTATAAAATTCCCTTTCATGTTTTTGACTACAGAGCACAAAACATTAGTTTTTTACCCAAAAACAAGGAAGAAGGCAATTTATTTATTTATTAGACTTATATACTGCTTCATAGGGCTTTCAGCCCTCTCTAAGCGGTTTACAAATTATTATTTTTTTAGCAAATTGAGTCAGCAACTTGCCCCCACAGTCCGGGTCCTCATTTCACCCACCTCGGAAGGATGGAAGGCTGAGTCGACCTTGAGCCGGTGAGATTGGAACCGCTGAACTGCAGATCACAGTCAGCTAAGTGGCCTGCAGTACTGCACCCTAACCACTGTGCCACCTCAGCTCCCTATAAATAGTGAGTCCTATATCTTTAAAACATACCATCTCACTATTTCCTCTCTTCTACCTAGAGATTCAGAGGACCTTTGTGAAGGAGATTGGAACATTTCCTTCCAGTTTCAAGATAGTTCTGTTACTTTCACCAGTGTTTTACAGGCCTAACTTACGCATTTCCAATTCAGTGTCTGTAATTAATAGCTCTTTTTCTTTAGCACTATCCAACAATCTGAGCAGAAAACAACTTCACACAATCCATTTTCTCTTGCAAATCTTATCCATTGTCTTCTACTCATCTTTGCCCAGAAAAATTCAATGAGGGAAACTCCTGCATGCTACAGCTGTTTCCTGTTGGTCAGTTGTGGCAGAGAAAATCAATTAAAACTAGAAGCATTGTGACAGATTTAGTCCTTACTCTCACAATGTGTATTAGGTCTTCTGATTGATTGGAGAGGTTTTTCAGAAGACACATGGGGTCTGAATGCGAGTAAGGAAACTAACAAACAAGTTGGAACATTACTAAAGGTAAATGGTGTTTTATAATTACAGATAGTCCTAGACTTATAACTGCAATTGAACCGAGAATTGTGATCGTAGTTAAATGGTTGTTAAATGGGTCACATTGTGACTAAGCTGATTGCTGAATGGCAAAGTGTGATCATGTGACTGTGGGGATATTCACTGAAACTTTGAAACTGGGTTATAAGTAGCCCTGGAGAGATCTGTTGTAACTTTGAAGAGTTGCTAAGAGACTGGTCATGTTGAAGATTATCTTTATTACCCCCTTTAGGTTGGTAATATATTCAATTCCTTGCTTTGAAAAATGAAAAACATAAGAAAAGTCAAATATTATTCATAATAGGTCCTTCAGAACTACAGTGAATTTTACATACCTTTTTGACTGTTCACTTTGCAATTCCATTGTGAGCCTTTTTTCCTGCCCTGCCTGTAAAGAAATATAATGCTTAAATTTTAGTCCAATTATTTTCTAATCTATTGTTTTATAAAAAACAAAAACTGCATTAATAAATGAAAAACATTTTGTTTACTCAAACATTTCTCAAACTTCCATTTTTTGTTTATATGTGCTTCTTCTTATACATCCATACTGCCCCCTGCTGTCCAGAATAATTCAAACAATTCTCCTTTAGGCAGTAATCCACCTCCAAAAAACCTTGCCAAGAAAAAACTACATCGACTTAAATGCACCAAAACAAAAACACACATAATTAATTCCGCTAGTACACTAGACAACATACTTTTCAACAAGTAACCAGATTCCCACTATTTATATTAACAACAACAAAAAAACCTTTAATCCATTTTGATTTAAAAAAATCATATCTTAAAAGCAGACTTAAATAAGCAAGGTTGCAATTTCAATTTTGTCAGTCTCCAAAAGTTTTAACTATATATGTGGCAAACTACTGGTGAAGCAATAATTAATAGACTTTTCCAAGAATGCTAATTCAAATTTAATCAGGACATAAAATACTGGAGAGGAATGGAGTGTGTATAACAGTTAAGCGTATGGTTAGATGCTTTGACTTATACTTACTTTATGGTTGATCTCTAGTCTCTGTCGTACCCTGCTTGATTCAGCAGAAGACACGAGAGAAGGTTTAAAAAACTGTGAATGAGTCATTGACCGTGAAACAGGCTTGGGTGTCACAAGCTTCTGAACTGGTGGATAATGAGTTTCAACCTTTAAAATAAGAAATATTCACTGAACTAAAAGCAAAGAAAGCTAGTTCATCACTATACGTGTGAAAGCATTTGCTGCAGTTTGTATATATTTAAAAAATCCTTATGTTCATTATCAACCACCCCCTCAAAAATAAGTATACAAAATGATAAAATACTTAGTTTTCCAAATCTAAAATTATATTTTAATTCATTTGCATATTTATTTCAGACATTAGAAATGTACTCAAGGAAATAGTCTAGTGCGCCAAACCTAAACATTTTAATACTTAGAAAACCCAAATAAACTTAATAAGATTTACCTTAAAACAATATGTGCTAGATTAATATAAAAGATTAATTAAATTTGAACATGATGCATAGTGTTATTTAGCCATCTGAGCTAACCATTTCAACCAATTTTATTAATAAATTATGTCAATTCAGTTTACACTGAAGAAAATTATGGACAGTAGACAGCACATTTGCTTTGGCAACAAATCATTAACATACTGGTTCTGGCCAACAATTACTACTGCCAACAATTTATTATACAATGAATAGACAATTCCTCCTTTTTCCATTTAATGACAGGTGGCTGCATCTATTTGACATGTGCCAAAAGGAAAACAGCTTCAGTTATCTATCTGACATCTCTTTCGGTTGTCAGTTAGCAAGGAATTAATGTTGCATTCGAGGCCAATGCAGCAAACAAACTGGAAAATTTAAAAGTAGACGATGAAATTTACTATACCACATATGTTAATCTAAAGCCTAAATTTCGAACATGAACAGAAGGCAGCCTAATGTTGTTTGAGGAATAGAGAATTTGTGGGAATGCTAGAGTTTTCTGAGGGACTCTTCCTCTCTGGGCCATACTGATCCGACTGTTCCAATTTTCCCAAACAGTCACTGATTCATGGTGTTGGGAATGTGGTCTGCTATCAAAAGAGTTTTATATTTTCAGAAAACTGCTCAAGCATTATTTGAATGGCTGGATCAGTATTGTCCAAAGATACACATGGAAAACATTAGTGTGCCCTAGAGTTTCCATGCCAAATCAGAAGATTCTTCTCCTTCCTAATTTTTATTGGAGCCCTATAAATCTGTGTCAGATTCCAAATAAACAGTTCCACAACAAAGAATTAAATAAATTCTGCCCTGCTTAAAAATAATGGTAAAATTTTGTAAATTAACTCACTCTTTTCCTTGATGAATGGAAATTGGTAACATTCAGCATACTGTTTTCCAAAGGCTGAAACATAAAACACAAAAATTAAGTCTTGGATTTTGAAACTAAGTTTGTCAGGAAATTTTAAAAGCTTGAAAATTAACTTACAGATGACAAAGAAGTAGAAACAGAAGAAGGAATTCTTTTAGCATCCTGTTGAAAAAGCATGACACTGTTAAATTACAGGTATAGACACATTTATCAAATGCAATGATAATACATGGATGATATAGTGTTAGGTACTGAAAATAACTTTTAAAAGAGTAATTTACTGCTAATGGACTTGATAACTTCTCCAAAGACTGCAAGATGCGCCTTGCAGTGGAACTTGTCACTCCATAGGATTGTGCACTCGCTTGCTTGGCTTTCATTTGTCGTCTTAATGGTGTCTGAAAAATCAACACAATCAACATCATAATCCTTATTTTTAATTTTCCTATTATAGCAGACACAATAATGGTCAGACTGTCTCCTGAATTTTCTACAAGTCTGAGAAAAAGAATAATCATTATGTTCAGTATGGTATAACATAATGCAAGAGAAACTTCTGGCATCTTGGCATTGTGAAATAATATCAAGACCTATGGGGTGATGGAATGATGGGGGGGAAGGGAAGGAGGGAGGAAGGGAGGAAAGAAGGATCTGGCACTGAAAGAGAAGCATCAAAATAGGCACAGTAGTAACCTTCTACTCCACACAATTCTTTCTCTACCACCATGTGGTAACATGATATTTTAGGAAGAAAAAGGCAACAACCACTGTTGCTCTTTCCTTTTAGCTGAGTCACTGAGGAGGGGGGGGGAGAGAGAGACATAGGATCATATTCCATAACCTCCTTGCAGATTCTAGAATAACTTTTTCAGTAAGATTGTTGAGAAGTATAGTAGAATAAGTATCACTATGAGATGCTATGTAACAAGCCACAATTTGTAGCTTTCACTTTTGTTTTTACTAGGTTTAAACAGAAACATGTTTAACATTGGTAGGAATACAATGAAGTTGGAAAACTTTTAGTGACACTGAAGAAAAGGCTTTGAATCTTGCCCAGAAGAGAGGGAAATGATGAAGTTTATGAAATTAATACCAAATCATGACCAAAACAATCCAAAATGAATATAATTCATGCTCCCTATGCTGAATTGTTATCGGAAAAATTACATTCCTTAAATAGGTGTTAAGACAAGAATATGCAATATTGGTACACAAAACATAGACATTATTGCTTAACCCTTATGATTTCCTGAAATCACCAGCATTTATTTACCTGATATGGAGTAATTCGTAATTTAGACTGCCTTGTTGTTGCAGCTGCACCACCATATGTAGTTTTGCCAGGATAAAATGGAGAATTCCCTAGCTGGCTTGCCTTAAGAAATGATGCATTACCAAGTGACTGGAAATACAGAAAGATATTTAATTAGGAAGCTGGAAACACAAGTAATAGGGCTAAAGCAGCTATTGCGCAGTACTTACAGGAGAAAGTGCTCCAAAGGCAGACAGATTAAATCCAGGTTTTTTAGAACTATTTGCTGAATGTTGAGGAAGGGAGACGGATCTTTCACTCTCTGCAGACCATAAAGGTGGCACTGAAGCATTTTTTGAAACAGTTATGTCTAAAAATATACATAGAACTGCATCAATATCTTATTATAAAATGCATTTTAAAACAAATTTAGTACAGAGAAAGCTTTAACCTTGCCCTCGATTCATTTTTTGTTTTAGATTATAATTATTACATTAAAAAAAACATGAGGGTGTGACACTTTGTAAAAATAAAGCCTCTAGCACCATTTTCACTTTCAAAAATGCTTCTGGAACCAGAGATATTATTCAAAAATAATAACAATGCTTGACTGAATCTCAGCACTTTATTTTGAAGGTAGAAAAAGGTAAGCTAGGATGGTTGCTAGACGTGAGTAAAAAGGGTTTTCCTGAGGTACATATGCTGTTTCCCCCAATTTTAATTAAGTGAAACGAAGAGCAAAAGAAAAAAAAACTCTATAGGTCCCAGATAATTTTTCAGTATTAGTTTAAATATTACAGTCAAATTAGTTACCTTTATCAGATGCCCTTGAAGAGAAGCCACTTGTAGTTGAGATGTTATCGTCTTCATGCTGCGAGGTAGAATCTTTCATTTCTTTTCCAAGTGAAAGTCGAGAATTATTAACTGGAAATGCAGTTGATGTGGATGGTTGAGAGAATGGTGACGGGGAATCCAAAATGTTGCAGTTAACATGACTCCGATGAAGAGAGGGACGTGTTAAAATATCTGTGAAATTTAAACTAGATCTACTTGTTGATGGCTCTAAAGAGAAAAAAAAATCACACAAATATCGTAAGTAGCAAATATGTGTAGAAAAAGATTAAGGACAATTTCGTATCAGTAACCAATCTTCTGTAAAGGTGATGTAGAGGGGAAAAAAGGAAAACCCAAGAAAAATTTAAATTGTTTATAAAGGATACTAAATAATAAACATTACCTACTTCATACTATACTTCAATTTTTCCATTCCTCTCTGGCTCCAAAAATTGAGGAAAGAAAATTTTATGGGAATAGCTATTATATTTGTGCCAAGAACCATACTATTATAACAAAACTATTGTTGTATATAAAGAAAGAATAAAAAGATTCTTTTTCAACACTATTCTGCAGCATAGAATTTAAATAATTTTAAAAGACTAATATGCAATATAAGCTATTCTAAATGCCCAGTAGGTTGTACATTCAATTAAGTTATTGAGTGATTAGATTTATATTATTTATGAGTAACTCTATACCTATAATTCTATATTTTCTCTTATATAAGCACTTTACAAGCATCGCAGTACAAATTATATAACATTTTCTTTGTCCACTTCTTGGCATGCAATGTACACTTAAAATCTACCAAATAGTTATTTTGATTAGATAATGAATACAAAAATGTACAAGTCAAGAAAGAGCCTAACTATCTTCTCCTGTTGCTTAATAAAATGCTGGTCATAAAAAGTAGTTTATGGTAATGATTATTAAATTAAATTAGATCTGCCATTGAATTTCATCTGATCATCTTGGAAGGCATTTGTTAAGAGTATGAAGATGATAGCAATTATATAAAAAAGCATTGTATAATATGAAAAGTTAGCAAAATCTTTATCATAATTCATAACGTTTGGAGAAAACCTGCATTGTTATTATTAAGCTTATTAATTGATTTATAAAATAAACAAACCCACCTCCTAAAGTAATTCTGGTTGGCTCAGGAGTGATTCGACCATCTATCTCAAGAGCATTTTCAGTGATATCATCTGCAAAGGGAGGATGGTAGTTTATATCCCCCTCCAGATTTCTTTGCTCATTTGGAGATGTCTCTTCATTTTGTGTAAAATATCTTTGAAGCCAAGTTGGAACAATGTTTTTTATGGATTCCTTCACAATATTCATAATTCCCTATTGAAAATAAAGAAAACACAGTTGTAAATTGGAAGCTTTATTACATAGTTCAGACAACTAAACTACAAAAGTTCCTTTAATTAACAGCTATTTTTAGTAGTGCCAAGAAATCTGAGGCAGCAAACCCAAAATCATTGCCTAAACATCTATAGAAGTCTTACATTTTTTATCCAAATAATGTTTCAAATTCTGCCATACCTATAAATATTTTTCAACAGTGAACACATAATTACTATTAATGTACAGAATAACTCATCATAATTATTTATTATATTGGTATTGGTATTTATTCGATTTGTAAGCCGCCCTATTCCCCGAATGGACTCGGGCGGCTGAACAAAAACCAGGGGAAGGGGAAAAACAAATACAGAAAGTAAGACAAACAGGACAGTGATATTTATATTTTTAAATATATTTATATTTGACCCCTCTTTTGGGAACTTAAGATACCATATATAGCATTTTTTTCTTATTTTACCTCCCCTCTTTGAGGTAGCATGACTGGTATAAATGCACCATGTGACTTCCATAGTTCACTAAACGTAAGTCTCCCTATTCCTAGTCCAATGCCTAATCCACTACACTGTTAGATACGTATTGTGTCTTCCTACTTTTTAACAATGGTAAAAAGCTATCTGTTTCCTCCCATTCTTAAGAATTGGGAAGAATAATGGCATTTCTCAAAGCGAGATAACTTCTAACTCAATGTTATTTTTATGGATTGTCTTTCTTCCTCTCTGTAATAGTATGGGGTGGATTTTTGCTTCTGCTTTTAATATGCTAAACAAAAAAAAAACCTTGGAACTCTTTTGGGTTCAAGTTTGTGATAGTTCAGATTCCTTTTGGGAATTCCATTTAGTCAGCATAATTTCAAAACTTATTTCCCATAGCCCTCCTGAATATCTTGGAACCATGGCAATCTGCCTATATTTGAAAAAGACACAATACATGATCAAGAATAAGTTTGCGATTTTGAATAGAAACATGTTTTTGCTGGCCATTATAGTCAGATTGTGAAAAATGAATGCTGCATTTCTTAGTAAAAACTACTGAATGTATGAATTTGTTTAGTTCATTTTTATTTGCTAATTCTAGTATGGGCTATTAATATTGAGGAATATTATATGCTGTAGACTTTAAACAATATTGCCCGCCACATTAAAAACTATTTCATGACACAAAACTATTTTTGTTCACTGAAAAAAGAAAACACACACATCATTTAAGTAACCCCTCCTCTAAATGAAACTTGTAAAAACATCATAATATTTCTATATTTCTTTCTCTGACTTCATATGGGTGGGATACTGTTTACCTGGCTTTGACTTATCTCTCAAGGGAAGCCTGCTTGATATCCCAGCTAATATCTGTTTTAGTAGCAAATGAAAATGTTTTTGTTTAACAGTACACTTTGTTAATTAAAAATTTGCTTGTTAACAGTTAATATATATTTAGCAGCTAATAAAAATTAAAAACAAAGTGACCTTTTCAAGATATTAAATATTAAAAGCGAAAGTGGGCCTCCACAGGCAGGGAATTACAGGTCCTTATCTGTGTCCCCATTAATGGCATCTCAGATATTGACAGAATGAAACAGAGAACATTTCAATTTAAGCATATTCAGAAGATAGTCCTCAAGATATTTTATTCCTGTTTATGGCTTTAGATGCATTAGTTTTAGGAACTAAGCAATCACATGCATATGCTGCCCAAAACCATCTCTAAAAATATATTAAATTGAAAAAACTTTTGAAATAAATATTTTACTGATCAGTGCAAATATAGCCTGAATAAGGTTATGGGAGAGAGATAATGGCTAACCCACTTCTAAGAAACATTTCCTTAACTCAGATGATTATATCAATTACTGTCCAGAAACAAATCACCACTTTTGGGGTAAGATGCTTGAGATGATGTTGTTAGTAGAGTTGTAGATCTCAATCTTTCATATTCTGGATTTAAACTTGGTTGTTGGCCAGAATCAGCCATTGAACCCCCACATATGATCTTTTGTGGGAGAGAGACAGAAGGAATGTGGCCCTATTGATTCATGAGGTCCATCTGATACCATCATTCTTTGCAGATTATCTGAAGGAAAGCAGTTTAACAGATGATTTTGGCTGTGCCTGTAGATGAATTGTGGCAGAGCTAGGTTACAAATGGTGATCACATGACCTTAGGAAGTGCAACTGTCAGGAATACATGCCAGTTGCTAAGCACTCAAAATTTGATCACATGACTATGGGGATCCTGCAATGGTTGCAAGTGTGAAAACTAAATCTTAAGCCACTTTTTTCAATGCTATTGTAACTGAACAGTTACCAAACAAATGGTTGTAAGTTAAAGATTACCTGTATTGCAGCATGATTTACGTAGGAGAGCCCTTGAAAAAAACCCCAGAATGCAGCAATGCAAGCAGTGATGGGCATGTTTTGGACTGCCTGTGTAACACTCCTACTTCCTAAGCTGTTTGAGTTACAAGCTTGCTTCCAGGTTATTTTCTATAAGAGTCTATGTGACATAGAGCTTGATAACTTGAGGAACCACATATCTCCATAATATCCATCTGGCTATTTGATATAGTAAATTTGATGTGCTATGTGTTCCTCTCTAAACAATGCCATCTATCAGAAGTATACCTTCTCTGTTACGGAACTTGCCCTCTGGATGAGGTTCCCTCTGAGATTTGGATGTTGAGTAGGCCTCCATCCTGCTGGTGTTTCAATAGGTCTTAAAGATCTACCTCTTTGCCCAGGTTTCCAGCTAAGGTGATTCAAGTCTTTCCAAGTAGCATATGAGTTTTTAATTATTATTGCCTAGTTCCGTTACCTTTATGCTCCTTTGCCTTTATTAATATTATTTTGGGGATTTTACTCTGTACAAACTTTAATAACAATCCTGGGTAATTTGTTAGGTGGTGGCACCCTGCTACAATATACTTTACTTCTACTTTGAAGAAAGATCTCTCAATGGTGTCTAAGCCTTTGGACAGTAGAGGCTTATTGGGGATACCACAAGGCACTATTTTATACTCAATGCTATCTAACATCTATAAAAATTAACTGAAGGGAGTTATCAAGAATTTAGGGCTAGGTGAAATGAATCTATTGATAATACTCAGCCATCCTTCTCCAAAGTAATAGCAAAAGTGATGCGCCTCCTGAACTAAGTCTCTGGATAAATAATGAGCTGGGCACACAATGAACTGAGATTGAATCCGAGAATGAGATTCTGTGTGCAGGTTATTCCCAGATAAGAGTTTTGGGAGTTTGTTTTAAATGTGACTGTACTGAAAGGATAAATATGTAGTTTAAATATGTTCTGGTAGTCGAACTCCCAGCAAGTGTTGGGCCGGAGAACCTGACGACAGACAGGAGACGGAAGGGCAGAGCGAGGATGGCAGGAAAGAACGGATGTGTCTTTCTCTAACGGGAGCCACGGCCAACACAGCCATGGAGCTTGAAACAATGAGCAGATACACCAGTCGGGTGAATCCGGCAGTGTTTGCACATCTCACCGTGGTGCTCCGGGCCATTGGCATGTTCTTCACAGCTTGGTTCTTTGATTATGAAGTGACATCCACCAAGTATACCTGGGACATTTACAAAGAACTACTCATCTCTCTAGTAGCATCACTCTTCATGGGCTTTGGAGTTCTCTTCTTATTGCTGTGGGTTGGAATCTATGTGTGACAGTAGTTTGGAGCTATTTCAGGTTCCAGAAGCCTTTCTGCACCTCCTTTTTACTTTTTTATTGAACAGTGTGGCTTATCACAGTTCTGGACTATAATTTTAACATGTGAGAATTCTAACATCAGATCAATAAATCTGAATCTGTGATAAGCTGGGGAAAAAAGAAGAAGAAAAAGAGATGTTCTGGTAGTCAATGATGAAGTATCACTAGATACCTGAGTTATCCCCATGACCAGGAACATCTTTCAGATAATATGCCAACCACCACAGATCAGAGTACTTGACACATCTCCCTTCCTATTAGAGACTTGGTCAGTCACTCATGGATAATAAGGAAGAGTCTACTGTCTGCCCTATAACAAGGTTGGCACACTACTATCTAGTAATTACCTGAGATGATTTTGTATCCTGGAGTGAAAACCAAAAAAACATTTTTAGATGTGTCAGGAACATACTGATGGCCTCTCTTCACCTAGGCCTTCTCTGTTGAATGCCAACCATTTTCATTAAATTTTGTAGTAAATATGTAAATATGTTATATATATACTTATAGGAAATGTTACATATACGTGTAGGAAATAAATACCTCTCTCAGTAAGTTAAAACCAACTGGCTTTAAAGAAATACATTAGATCTATATCAAAGGCAATCTAAACTTCCCATGAAATAGATGCAAATCCATCAAACTCTATAAAATTGTATGTGTATATTTGACTTTGGGTCCATTGGAACTGACTAATGTGTCCTACTATCTCCAAGAGTCCTAAATTAAACCTCATAGGAGGAAACCCACTATTTGTAACCTTTGTGGCAGACTCTACATGGCATTTCTTTTTGCTATCTATATTTAATAATTAACATGTAAAAAATATTTCTTACAACATGGCCATTGCCTATGTATTTCAAAAATATGCTATGTATTTCAAAATGATTTATTCTGAAAATCAGGATATAATTCTATAAAATAAATAAGAAATAATCTCAGATTTACTGGAACTTTTTCCACTGGAAATATGCAAAAATATACAGGTATTCCTCAACTTATGACCACAATTGAACCCAAATTTTCTGTTGCTAAGTGAATTTTGTCCCATTTTGCACCTGCAGTTGCAGTTTGTCGCAGTTAAGTGAATCACTGCAGTTGATCAATTAATAACAAGGTGTTAAGTGAATCTGGCTTCCACATTTATTCTGCTTGTCAGAAGGTTGGAAAAGGTGATCCCATGACCCCAGGACACTGAAAACCTCACAAATACTGTATGTGTCTGTTGCCAAGTGTTTGAATTGACCATGAGGGATGTGCAATGGTTATGTGAAAAACTGTCATAAGTTGGTGTAACTTTGAACAATCACTAAATTGAACTGCTGTAAGTTGAGGACTACATGTATTCATGAATTTGTTTTCTTCTTAATAAAGGTAACATCTAAATAATAATAAAGGTAATATTTGAAATTACAGTTCATAAAGTTAAAATTCAAAGGAAAAAATCCTACAGACTTCAAACCAAATATTAGTCTAAAACAGATCAATTTTAAAAACTGCATAATAATGAAACAGGTATACCCTGTTAATTGTTGCATGCTGAATAAAGATTTCAGGAATTGTTATGATAACAGGAACACAGAAAGCTGTCTCCTATCAAACAAGTCAACAACTGGTCAATCTAGTCCAGCACTTCTGACAGGTCATTATTAGCGCTCCAAGGCTTTAGGTGAGATTTTTTTCCAGGCTTACTTAGAAACATCAGAAAGCTGAATCTAGGACTTTGTATGCAAGCATGAGTCGTACTGTTGAGCTCTGGTACTCCCAATACACTAATATACTGTTCATTACATTATATATATATAATTATAATAAACAGCATGTGTGCATTGAAAAATATATATAAAAAGTAATACAGTAGCCAGCTCCTGATGATTAAATACATTAAACAATGGCAATAAAGCAAATAATTGCAATGGAAGAGATATGCTCCTCCTAGTAATTATGTAATTGGAATCCTGCAAAAAAGACTCTCTTACCAAATTCTTCATAGTATAGAGTTTTTAATCTTTTACATAATTATTTAATTTACTCGTAACTCGTGTCACTGTCACATTTTTTAAAAAGCAAAGTAGAAATTAGATAGCTCAGGCCTGCCAATTAAATTCAAATGGACAACGAAGTCATTTTTGTTAAATCAGGTTAAATGTTTCAATTAGGCCACTCCCCCCCACACCAATAAATAGCTCTAGTTTACAAATCAGCATTATTCATTTGTCAAGACAATGAGTAAAAAAAATATGTCCTAACCATATATTTTAACACAATAATTATAACTCGGAAGTCTACTAACTTTACAAGATATTTATTTGAATGTCATCCGTTTTTTGGATAGACAAAAGCCAATTTAGTGGTTTAGGCTCTCCAATCTTTTTTAAAAGGGCGTAAAATCGGTTTGCTTTCATTACACTGAAAACCAAAACCTACTTTCCCAGATTACAATTACTAGGCTACTAGTACTAATAACTAGTACCTTAATTGGATTTATTTATAAAAATGTCCTATCCATATATTTTAACACAATAATTATAACTCGGAAGTCTACTAACTTTACAAGACATTTATTTGAATGTCATCCGTTTTTGGATAGGCAAAAGCCAATTTAGTGGTTTAGGCTCTCCAATCTTTTTTAAAAAACGGCGTAAAATCGGTTTGCTTTCATTACGTCGAAAACCAAAACCTACTTTCCCAGATTACAATTACTAGGCTACTAGTACTAATAAACTAGTACCTTAATCGGATTTATTTATAAAAATGTCCTATCCATATATTTTAACACAATAATTATAACTCGGAAGTCTACTAACTTTACAAGGTATTTATTTGAATGTCATCCGTTTTTTGGATAGGCAAAAGCCAATTTAGGGGTTTAGGCTCTCCAATCTTTTTTAAAAAACGGCGTAAAATCGGTTTGCTTTCATTACGTTGAAAACCAAAACCTACTTTCCCAGATTATAGGCTACTAGTACTAATAACTAGTACCTTAATCGGATTTATTTATTTAAAAAAAAACACACACCCCACCTACCAATGAAATCAAACCAATCCCGGCGATCAGTGTGTACTAACGCACACGTTTTTTTGCCCTCCACCACGTGCAGGAAAGGCTTTTTTTGCAGAAACAAAAAGGAAAAAAGTGCCAAAGGGGGGGGGGAGGGAATGCTGCCAATCTCGACCGCTTTTCTGAGAGAATCAAATCCGCAGGAAAGCGGGAAAAAAGTGATTGCGAGGAGAGGCCTGTTTTCTTCTCTCTCTCTCCTCCTTCGTGCTATCCCATCCCCCGCCCTGAGGGGAATCCCTTTCCCCCGCAGGCTTCTCCATTCCCTCGGCTTTTAACGTTCCACAGAAGGACGTGGAATCATCAACCGTTCTAATCGTTTCCTTCACGGTCTTTCTCTCACACACACAAACACACGCCCGCTCGTTTCGTTCCTTCGCCCCGGGTTTTTTTTTCTTTTCTCCCCGTCCTCTCACTGAGGGGAGGAAGGAAAAAAGAGGTGCGGGGGAGCGACTCATTCGACTCCCGGCGCTGGTAGCCCGTCCAACCAGAACGTGGCCTGGCTCTTCTCTGAGGCCGACTTCCAGCCTCCCCTCCCCGGGGAGGGGGGGGAAAGCGCGTGAGTGAGCTTCCCCGGCAGTTCCGGGCACCGACGGCGGCTTCCTCCTCCCCTCCCTCCCTCCCTTTCCCGCCGTCCCCACAGGATTCCATTCTCTCCCGCGGCGGGCCTTCTCACCTGCTTGTTCCTCGGGTAAGGCTTCGAGGAGGCCGCTGCCAGATGATACCGCCGCGTCCGGATCTTCCCGCCGCCCGCGCCGACTCCGCTTTCCCCCGGATCCATGTTGGTACTTGTCCCCCCGAGTCTCCCACCCTCGGTGTTTGCGCGGCGCCCAACACAGGCAAAAGGCCCGGCCTGGACCCGGCCTGCCCCCACCCCCACCCCCGCCCCCGCCCGCCGCGCGGGCTCCCCCCTCTCACGCTCTTTCCCTCCCCCTCCCTCCCTCTCCTCCTCCTCTTCCTCTCGCCCCCAATCCTGTTCTGTGCTGTCACTTGTCTCTATGGCGATGCCTCGCACCACGCAGCCGGCCTCGCGCCCTCACAGGATGCCTCCCCCTTTAGGTTTGGCTGGCGCGCCCGCGCGCGCGCGTCGAATCCGTCCCCTACCGCCCCACTTTCTCCTCCCTTTCCATCCCCCCCCCCAGTCACCGTCTAGCTAGCTTGTTCGAGGTTTCCCCCCCCCCGCCTCCTTCCTTCCCTCCCGACCAACCAGAGGGCACGCATCGGCACAGGTTTTCGTCACCAAGCAGCGACTCAAGTGGTGCATCATCCCGCGTTGAGCGGCAAGCTCTAGTGGGAAATGTAGTTTTTTTTGGGAGGGGCTTGCGCAGAAGCAGAATGATCGACCTGGCTCCTGCGATTTGCCCATGAAGCGCTAGGGGCCGGCGTCGCAATCTCGCGATACGTTCAGTTAGGGTAGCTTGGAGCTTGATATTCTGAAACTAAAAGTCATTTTTGTTTCTTTTTGTTCCATCGAGAGTCTCTTGTGCTGTTACTCTTAGGAATAAAGGCTCTAACTCTGAAGACATAAACGGCCCTCTTTGAAACTATCCTTCCAATACACTTGAAGATCTTTATTATCCTAGTGGTTTACCTACTTCGCAGATAAAAACTGAGGAACCGTTTATACAAATGCTTTTGTTTGCGGTGATGGGAGTTAGCAAGGGATTTCCTAGGATGGTATGAAGTTCTCCTGCTTTCAACTATTTTTCTAATGTTGAAAGGTAAAGGTGAAGATGGGCAAATGATTCCTCCCACGAAGGTTCTTTGCCTAGAACGCCTGGTCTGTGCCTAGATGATTATGTGCTTTTATCCTTGTCTAGAAATGAAATGGGGTTGTTTTGTGTTGGATCGGGCTGGAAGGTATTACAGTATTTAGAGCAGCAATTGTTGCAGCAGTAAGAGTGTGGAAAAAGCCAACGTTGATGGGGTTCCTTGATGATAAAAGCATGCAGACATAAGGATAGAAGTGCTACCTATAATTAGAGAACAACCAGTTTTGTTCCAGTTCCGCCTTTTTCTCCAGCTTGGTAAGTGTGCTGGATGGGCCTTATTCCTAAGGCACGCAGCCCAAGCATTGTTGTTAGTTGCAAAGTCATGTCCGACCCGACCCTATGGACAACATTCCTCCAGGCCTTTCTGTCCTCTATCATCCTCTGGAGTCCATTTAAGCTCACGCCGACTGCTTCAGTGACTCCATCCAGCCACCACATTCTCTGTCGTCCTCTTCTTCTTTTGCCCTCAATCTTTCCCAGCATGAGGCTCTTCTCCAGTGAGTCCTTCCTTCTCATTAGGTGGCCAAAGTATTTGAGTTTCATCTTCAGGATCTGGCCTTCTAAAGAGCAGTCAGGGTTGATCATCTCTAGGACTGACCGGTTTGATCGCCTTGCAGTCAAAGGGACTCACAGGAGTCTTCTCCAGCACCATAGTTCAAAGGCCTCAGTTCTTTGGCACTCAGCCTTTCTGATGGTCTAACTTTCACAGCCATACATTTGAACTAGGAAAACCATAGCCTTGATTATAAGCACTTTTTTTTTTTTTTGGCAAGGTGATGTCTCTTGCTTTTTAGTATGCTGTCTAGACTTGCCATGCTGCTACAACCCAAGCATACTGCTGAATATCATGAGCTCATTGCTCACCCTGAGCCTGCTAACACATCCCAGGGAGAATTTAACTTCTGATTTGCAAGAATCGGACCAATGCGGTTGGTTACTTTAAAGTTTAAACCATGGACATAGCCCAAGTCAGGAGAATAGCTATGGAAGCAATCACAGAACAAGGAAACTGGGAAGGTAGCAGGGATGGACAAGGCCAATTAATGAGATTCTACCATGTGAAGGTATTGGTAGGCACAGTGAGGAAGGTAGAAAGGGAAGAAAGATGGTGGAACAGGTAGGCTGGCACAAAAACCATGGAAAGCAGGAGGGGGGATGATAGAATGGCCCTATTTGCCCTGTAAATACACTCTGGAATGTTGTCTATGGACAAGAATTGAAGAAAACCTATTGGATAAGAAGTGAAACTTTTTTTAAAAATCCAGTTCCTTTTTGGAAAAAGCATCTTTGGGACTTCCAAATCTTGTTTCAGTCAAAACCTGGGTGCCTGCAATGACTGCTTTGACTGAAATTTGTTTTTGTTTCATTTGTGCATATTCCAATCTTCTATTGGAAGAATTGATTAGAAAGTGATATATTTAAAGTGTGAAGGAAGAAAAATATCTTTTAAGAGTATCTTAGAAAGTGATATCTTTATCAAACAGCACTGATGTTCTGTTGATTTCTTCAAATATTATGATCACATTGAGCACTTTTACTAGTGTAATTTGTATAAATAGTACTACAATAGCTATAGTTTGGAGGGATGATCTAATATCTAAATGTGTCTTGAAGATAGTATTACATATTTTAACAAAACCACAATTGAGATTTTATGAACCTTTTACAACTAACCACAATTGTGTAGTAATGTGATCTATAATGAGGTTCATCAAAGTACTATAAATTAGTACTAAAATTCTGAATATACAACATGCACTGTATCATTGCTTTATTGAACAGTCACTCTTTTTTTAAAAACGAAAGTAAGATATAATTTCAGTCAAAGGTTTTCATAATTTGATCAGTCAGCGGTTAGTTTGGAGATATTTGGGGCCACCATTTATATAACTGCCTCAATTTATTGATAATTTAGGACTGCCTTGCATGAATTTCTCACTTTAGTTCATACCACATAGGTTAAAATCAGGACTTTAGCACAGCCATTCCCAGCATGCAACATTTCTTTTGTTTCACCTATTCTGTACTTGTGTATATAGAATCATGGTTTGTGCTTCATGACCTACACACCTTTGACTGCCTACATCAGTTAAACTTCTGTAAATGGATGAGTGATATTTACCTGTAAATTCGCCATTTGTACATTCCAACATTCCTTATACTTTTCATTTTCCCCAAATGTAGCACACCTCATTAAAACCCAGAAGTTTTATTTTTGCCCCATTTATTCAGAGCTTGTTTCTGATAAGCCGGCTGGATCATTCAGACCAGGGGCAGCATTGTTTTCTATACTGTGAAGTACCCGTGGTTCGCTCATGAGGCCAATGTTGAGAAAAGACACGGACACGAGCTTTCTCGGGATGAGGGGACCCAGATTGGGGTCTGGGACCCCCTTTTATTGAGATAGGACAAAGGCAGGAGGAGCAATCAGCATGTGATTTAAGACAGCCTGTCAAACTACAATTGCTAATCTACTGCTCAGGGAAGTTCTGTCTATATATGGTCAAATCCTGGGCGTCGTTGGGTAAGGCACATCTAGAGTGAACTATCAGGATGTTATGTTTTTTAGGAGTTTTTTTCCTGTGTGGTTCAGCATGGCTGTGCATGCCCTGGGCCATGGGTGACCGCCACACCTACACAAGGAGTTATATGACAACACTATACTAATGGTTTCTGCTTAGTATACTACCAAGTCTACTACTCTCGTTCAGGTTTTATGCGCACTCGTGAACTCTTGGTGCTGAAGAATACAAGAATGATCTAGAAATCTTTTGCTTTTACCCTGGGGTGCCAAACCCAGAGTATTGAATTTGTTTTTTTGGGGAGCAATTTTGCCAGATGAACATTCATTGGAAGAATTAGTTTTGTTTCCCAATTTCTATACTAATTCGGTGTTACTTTTTTTACAATTTGTAGACTTCCAGCTTTGTAGACTTCATCAGCATCAGAGAATCTTTTTCTGAGGCCCGCGGATTTTGGTTTTGATAATGGCATAATTTAGTTTTACAAATGTGTCTCACCAGCATTGTCACAAAAAGGGCATGCTTCCTAACTCATAGGGGATAATTTAGGAAAAGGGACTAGAAGCATGCTTACCCTATCTGACTTGGTAGGATGGATAAAGGTCCTTAGGTAGATAATCTGGCCCTGTGCCACTTAGGGTTTGATTTGTATACTTTCTTCCAGCAGCTGAACATAGTATAGCATTCTATTTATTCCACAACTCTTCTAAGGCCCCAAACTAAGTCTCTTAGCTACAAATACACAATTAGAATCAGGTTGCACTATGCATTATTGTGCATTATTTATAAATTAAAAATGGGTTTTAAGGATATGCAGGTAAAATAGCAATCTTGTACTTGATGTTATCTACAGGACAATTTAGATTTCTGGGTGAAACATAAGTTACATCACTAGAAAAAAAAAGTTTAGTTTCAATGATTACTAACGCACTGTTAAAATTTGTAATGTTGCATGCTGAAGTTGTTTATACCACTGTTGCCATTTCTGCAACGTGTAAAAGTATAATCCAATAAAAATGCATTTCCAGACAATGAAGTTACTACCTCTTGAAATGAGTATTTTAAAAAATACTGTACCAATAAATACATGGACTTTTTGTTCTGTCTTATGTCTTGCATGGTGTCAACCTGCCAGATGAATAAAAAATCCATCTAACTTAATTCCACCTCCACCAGAAATCAACTAGCTTAATGTGCCACTGAGGATCTAAGTACAAAGTAGGCATATCCTTTAAGGCAGTGTTTCTCAACCTTGGCAACTTGAAGATGTCTGGACTTCAACTCCCAGAATTCCACAGCCAGCATTCTGGGAGTTGAGGTCCAGACATCTTCAAGTTGCCAAGGTTGAGAAACACTGCTTTAAGGTAAAAGAATAAGTTTTTACAAGAGTGTTTGCAGAAACAAAGTTTTATTATTTACATAAGCAAGTCCATATTTAACTCTTTACATTTCCAGAATATTTACATGATTTCAAGATACTGATGAACAAAATTACAAAGGCCATCAAAGCATTGCAAAAAAATAATAATCCAACACTGTGCTTTAAAATTTAGGATCTAAAGTAATGTAGAAGAAATGTCAATTTAGCACCTTGGTCAAAATAGTCATGCTATGGTGTTAACATAAGACACTTTTAGTAAGCAGTAGGGATCTCAGAAGTGACTGTGTCCAGAGGTTGCCAATGACAGCTCATAAGTGTGTCAAAAAGTTCTTCACTTCTCACCATAAATTCTCTGTTCATTCTATGAACATCTATGTTGAGCTGTGGATCTGTTCAAATAAACAAAAGTCAGTAAGCAAATCACTGGCAGAACTGCTGCATTAAAAAATCCTTTAAATATAATACAAACTTTCTGATGCCCTTAAGATGTTATAAGCAACCGACTATCTAGTGAACCATGGCCAGTTATGAGAGTTGTAGTCCAAAGCAATTGAAGATTACCAAATACCTTTTGTTCCATTTTAAGTACCAAAAATATTGAATATATTCAACAAAGAAATTTGGGGCACCTGAAACACAAATTTATTATCACTTAACAAATACCTTATTCACTTTTTAAGGCATTGTTAGATTTTGCTCTTTTTGTTGCTAAAGACTATCTAGTTACCTCCTCTGAAAGCAATATATTTAGAAACATTTTTGATTTTTGAGTTCATGGAGAAAAGAATGAGAAATCTAAAAAAAAGTTCTTGTGCCCTGAGAACATTCTGATCTAAAGTGATTTATAACTACAGTAGTTTGGGATGCAACAGATTCTTATCCTATTTGTCATGTTAACAATAGGTAAAAACATTTTGATCCAAGAAACAAATTTTCTTCTAAATCATGTATTTCCAGAGGGTATTTCAGTAATTCTCAGAAATAAATCTTCAAACATGAAGTACTTTAAGGTTCTTCCAAGCTGTTTCACATACAACAATGAAGTGAAATCAAGTAACTTTGTTAGTATGTTATTGTAAAATTAGGCATCATGTGACAGCCTACAACCTCTGCTCAACCCTCATGCTCATTTTTGTTATCAACAAGATTCAAATACATAAGACTGCAGTCGGATAGATTATAATGCACTTAATTTTAAACATAGCAGACAGCTATTATATCAAACAATATTTGAAAGATATTCTTCCAGATTACTACATTTTCAAAGATCAGAGAAACTATTTGGTGATCTATTTCTATATGGAAATACTAATGTAAACATTACCTTCTGTTACTAGATCATCATTTAAAATCATACCACAGGCATCCTGGAAAAAAAAAGAATATCATTTTAAAAAACTCTTTGTAGTGAAGAAAAAAACAAATCCCATATTCACTTACATTCTTTCAACGGAGAGGGAAGAAATATACATATATATGCACATCCCTTGACTTTTATGCTCTTCTTGCTTCCTACATATTCAGTCATTTCACTTTTCAGTTTTGTTTTCCACTAATCCTGGCTTGTCATTTTATAGAACCAGGATGTAGGGAAAAAAATTCTTATTTACTTCTTAAAAGGCTTTTGAGGCCAAGATTATGGATCTAACTTACTTTAAAAACCAACTCCAAAATCATGCTTAGCAACAGAGCAAAACATTAAGGTAAGAATCAATAAATATATTTGGAGGGTGGGGGAGAAATATTCAAGAGACAATTTAGATTTTCAAATATATGTTGTGGATTTAAATTCCATTGTAAATTCTATCACATGAGAAAGCACTTCAGGTATCTTTGAAGTAGCCAAGGCATTTGGCCCATCTTGGGACCATCAAAACATGCTGAAGCTGAAAACACTACAACAATGGTAAACCAAAAGTTAACATTTTTAAAGTTGGATACTAATGAATTTTGTTAATCATGAACTAAATCTCCAATAATGCCACATTAAAACGGTTAAAATATTAAAGTTATGTTGACGGATTTGAAACTAAAAATTGGTTCATCAAAAAATTGGAAAAGTGATAGCAAGAAAAATGTGTAATTTATACTGTTTGGAAAGGCAACATTTTCACACTAACAAGAGAATGAATGAATGAATATGCTCTTTTTTGATAGAGATGTTATATTTTACAACAAGATAGTAGCATTCTTAGGTAATCTTTTATAGCCTTTCTATTGATAATATAGTACAATGGGATTTTGGGGGGGTAAACCATTTATATGTTCTATACGTTTTAGAAGTTTTGTATTGTTTCTGAGGGTTTTCTTATTTCTAATAGATTTAATTGCCTTAAGTGTTTGATATTTGCTTATTTTTGCATTGTTTATTTTTTGTAATCTTAATATAAAAACAGTGATTCTGGGAGAAATTTTCACAAATGTAATACTAAATCTATAATTTTACAGAGTGCTCGTAGAAATTCCCCTTGATTTTTGCCGTTTCGTCATCTTAATATCTCCTGATTTTTCAAACAATTAAATTAAAAAAGAGAGGGAGGGAGGGAAGCTGACATGTTCAAAAACTGAAGCACCACTTTTGAGGGGGATTAGAAAAAGTTTCAGTGAATGAAGAAGCAATAGTGTGTGTGTTCTTTTTGTAGAAGATTCAATGCCTTTTAGAAAGGCTTGTGTATTGGGTGGATTGAGAATGTGGTATAGGAAGTATTTTGCCTAGATGAGGGAAAATGTTGAGCAGTGTTTATCAAGAGCTTATCTTTGACTTTTGTCAAATTATCTTCAATTTTTTTAGTGGTTTCATACTCACTGTAACAGTTACACAAGTGAGCAAAACATCCTTTTTAAAAGAAGAAATGTACATCACTATCTTAAATTCAAACATCTTACAAAAATATAGGCCTAAGAACCATTGATCCAGAACCTTTTCAATGTCTCCATTTTAAGTTATTTCAGTTGAAGAGACAGAAAAGCAGCCAATACATTTAAAACATTTTTAAAAAAAATACTTAGGAACCCTGGTATTTCCAGAAATATTGAACTTCAGAACTTGTAATTTTCAATCATTTTCAGTAATAAACTAGGAATCATGAGAGTTAAACTCCAACACTTCTGAAAGGCAAAGGGTCATGAAGGCACCCCTAAGAAAAATTAACTTTAATTTGATTTATGTGAATACCTGAAATAAAGCTGGATTCATTGCTTGTTGTCCCATATTTCCAGTAGGCTGCATTCTTTCATAAGATGCGTAACTATAATTATAATCACTATAGTCAGCATTATAATCTGCATATTCAGGATAATCTCCATACTCAGGATATTCATAGCGTTCACCAAAACGGGAAGCAAATCGCTCTGCGTAACGTTCAGGAAAACGATCACCAAAATGCTCAGGGTACCGTTCAGAAAAACGATCACCAAAACGGCTACCTCGATCAAAACGGTCAAAGCGATCAAATCGGTCATAGCGTTCATTTCTATCATAATTGTACTGGCGGTAATAGTTTTGATAGTCTTGGTAATAGTCATTATAACTATAGGCCTGGTATCTTTGAAATTCTGCTTTCAGTCTAAAACACAAAGGGAGAAGATTAAGTCAGAATTTCTTAAGAGCATTGTTTACAACTGAATAGTGAAAATCCTATTTAAAAAAAAAGTTGCCAGAGATAATACTACTGTTACTTCAAATAGCATAAAATCTACTTTCTCCTATTTCTTCTGTTTCCATTTACTTTCATCCAAGTTAATTTTGCTTGGCACACATATAAGCAAAACTATTTATGCAGATCAAATTAGACATTTAAGAGAATACATTGTGAAAAAATATATATATATAAGAGGTTCCCAAACTTTCTTGAACCACAGTACCTCTAAAGGTTTCCAAATTGTGCATTGCAGCATCTTGGGATGCCATAGCAAACAAACAATTCTGTTTAAGTACTGCATTAAAATATCCCGCTGTACCCTTGGAATTTGCTGTGGTGTCTTGAGTGCAGCAGCAGTGTTTAAGAACTATAGTTATATGCTGTATTTTTCTTAAATGAAAAGTATTCATTGAATTTTGGAGACAAAAAGGGTTTTATGTTTTGTTTAGGTATACATTGTTTCCTTAATGTAAATGGTAAGTAATCATAGAATTCTAAAATTATGAACTTTAAAAGGAAACAACAAAGTTTGAAAATTCATATGTATGATATATACATAAAAATATGACATTACTATTTTATTTTTATCCAGTCAGAATAAAAATAAGCAGAGAAATTCAAATATCATTAAGGAAGAGAAGTGGATCCAAGTGGCAGTAGAACAACTTAGAACATCCAAACCCCTGGTGGAACAAGTTACAGACGCTGGTTACTTATAGGCATGCTTTGACACAATGTAATTTTGCAAAGAATTAAAGTGTATTAATTCAATACTTGTTAAAGAAAACCAGAAACTGACCTGCTTATATATTGACTGTTTCATAACAACTGTATTATTAGAAAAGCAAAGCAAAACATTTTGAGAAACATTATTTTTAAGAAATTAAATTCTTTCCTAAGCAGATATAATGGCAATTTCATAAGAGATCTGAAACCCAAGTGATTTGTTAATTTCGCATCAACTACCTTTTAGAAATTCCTAAAGTCAATCGGATTCGTTTTCCGCCTAGACCAGGTGCATTCTGACAATCTTGCAGTGCTCTCATCATATCGCCTTCATCAGAAAATCTGACGAAACCATAACCTCTGAGGAGTTTTAAAAGACAAACTTTAATAACATTGCCAAACAAGCACACACAATATTTTATTATCAATTATATTTTTACTGCACTGCGAATGGTTATTTAGAATATAATTTAAACACATTAGGGCATGTTAACCCAACCTGAGTCCAAGAGTGCCCACATTTTCAAAAATCAGTGACATTAATTCTGCTAAAGAAAATGATTTCATGCCATTTATAAAAAACAATACCATTTAATTGTACCTGATCCCGATTAACATGTGCCCATTTCTACAATATATTCGAACCATTTCAAATACGAGAAACTATTCTCATGCATTTTGCATTGTTATAAAATTATCTCATCTGAGTTTTATAAGAAGCGCCTGTACTTCCATCAAGGGTTGAAGGGGGGGGGGGGCATTGGGGATGACAACAAATGGCCAATCAAGCTGCATGTGTACTTTGATGGGAAAATTGGGAGGGGGGAAAGACAGCTTGATGAAGAGCAGGAGCTAGGAACCAGTTTGTGCCAACACCCAAGGCCATGCACCCTGAGAAAAAATGAGGATTATCCTAAACATCTCAGCTTTCTCAAAACACCTAGGCAGACTCTTATTGGCTAAATACATGGGGGAGGGCTGGGATATGGGGGAACTTTCTGTTTTGAGTGAGCACTAAAATTTAGTTCTAGCCAGACTTTACTACAGCCAGCATCTTTTAGTAAAAGAGCCTACCACTTCAACCAAATGGAGTCAAGGGTCTTTCTTTCCTAAGGAGTAGGACTGGAGCAGGTCTGACAGAGCCTCTTTCTAAAGCATTAACTGATGTAAAGAAGACATCCCAAAATATGTATTTCAATAAAATTATATTCTTCATTCATATATCAGAGTACCACATTATTTTTAATATAACATTAATAAGAATAAGAATTCAGGACAATGCTGATTCAACTATAGTGGAACCTCCGGTCACAACCGTAATCCGTTCTAGGACTTCGGTCACAACCCAATTTAGTTGTGACTGGAAGCAAGACTGACTGCATGCACATAAAAAAATGGTGTGGCAGGGGAAATTGGCATGGCTGTGTTTGATCGCCACCCAAGTATTTGTTTGCGACCAGATGCAAGAAATTTGTGGAATTTTTGGTCAGCGCCCGATTTGGTCGTGGTCAGAAGAGTCCGTGACCCGAGGTTCTACTGTATCTGACTGACTTTAAAAAATTTGAGAAAACACAATATTTAGGTTTTTGATGTGATTGACAAATCTGTATTGCATATGCATGCACACACACACATTTTAATTCATAATGGGCTACCTGGAATATCCCAGCAGATCTGTGGCCACTTTACAGTCTATACATGATGGATACTTTTTAAAAAAATAGTCAAACAGCAAAAAGTCATCCACTTCAGGAGTTAACTCTCCTACAAATATTGCAAATTCTGGCCTGGAAAATTCTGCCCTAACAAATTCTTGCCTTACAAATTCTGGCCTGGAAGAAATTAGAAGAAAAAACATGATTAATCACCTTGCAATGTAAACCTCAGAACCCTGTCTCCACTAGATTACTTTCCGGTGTACGTAACTCAGAATACCTACCTAGGATTGATCCAGCCAATACTTGTGTCCTTATTCATGGTGCATGACTAGCACCATACACAGAAAAAAATATCTTGATCATGTCTGAACAATATTCCTCTTAATTTTTTTAAGCAACCAGACTGAAGAAATCCACTTAATCCTATGCAGATAAACTTGGCTAGTGCTAATATCAGTTATAGGCAGATCATGGATAATATCATTGGCCTTGCGCTTTCTGTAATTCATAAATACTACCACCAGTATTTATGAGAGAAGGTACCATTTTAAAAACTTGTTTCTCAACAATTTCTTCAGAATCACCAAACACAACAAATGTAACAGTTATTGGGACACTTAATAAAATTACATTTTCTTTTTATTTGTTCATTTGGGTTGTGCCCTGGTAAATGGATTCATCTATGAAGTGTCTTAAAATTATACAAAAATAATTTGCCACTCCCTTATTCTGGGAATTTGTTTGAATTCTCAAATTTAGCTACAGCGTGGGATTTTTTGATGGCTATGTCATTAAAATATTAAACAGGTTCAACTTTCTCAGTTCAAAATTAGCAGGAAATGCATTTAATCTGAACCCCTTAAAATTAAAAAAGAAAAAAAAAGAAAACACCCTCCCTACATTTTAAGTTATCTACTAATTCTATTTTGTTTTGCTTATATAATTGGAACTGTTTGAAACTTTCTACTCCTATCAGCTTGTTAAATATTTTGATGTCTTTTTATGAGTTGTTTAGCACGTGTATCTTAGCACGAAGATGTATTTTTACATTCCCAACTCTAACTTAAATAGAAGACAAAGTGATCAAGTAATAGAAGCATATACAACAGAACCATGCCTTTTATATTTCAGATTAACCAAACATTCTCCAAAACACTATTAAGTATTAATGTTGTTTTGAACCGAACAGTAAACACACACACACATACATTTTAGCTTAATGTCGGCAAACATACTAAATAATGCCAATTTAATACATACATCCTATCTACATACTCCATTCAGTTGAAGGCTGAATAACAAGTAACCTTCAAATAGCTTTATCATTAATTCTCCTGTCAAATAGAAAATTCGGTAACTAACTTGTGATACTTTGAATCTAGTTAGAAACTATATTTCTTGTTTCTATGACATTAAATAAAACTCCAGATTAATTTATGAAAACAAATGATGCTTGCCAATATCTTGCAATGACCTTCATTTCTGATTCATATCCCAACTGTGATGCTATTAATAGGCTCCTTGGCTTTCTAACATTGGCAAGGCAGTTGTGAATTTTCAGCATGCATCCTCCAAAGTGAAGTTTATATAATGTAGAATGTAGCAAAACCTTCAGCATCGAAGAAAAAAGGTCCAACAGAAAAGCACATTATATGTAACACCAAGAAGGTAAAATTAAGAAACCTTCTGAGAAGCAGTAATCAACCTCAAAAAGCCAAATGCAGCCATCGCGCTGAGAAGTTCTCCAGATGCTTGTCGAACAAAATTGCCTACTGCTTTTTTTTTGACTTACTTCATTTCGGATTTTTTTTTCCAGTTCGTATCCACTGAACCTTTGAAAGTTACTAACTAAATTTAACACTTCTGTACAACTGCCTTTTTTATTTTTTGTTTGTTTTTTTTAGCTATGTGATGAGCATCTTTTCAATTCACAAAGCTTTAAAAAGAATCTGAGGACTATTGAGTGTGTTGGTTCTGATTAACTTCTCACTACTTGATTTAGGTATTATATACAGACAAGAGCCAGTTTTTTTCTTGTCAGTTTCAAGATTTCTTCACCTGCTTGGAATACTAGTAAAATCTGGTCTTCCTGCTCTTGCTTTACTCTTTTTCTTCCGTTTTTTGTGGGGGGATCTCCACCACAGAGGCAGGCTTTCTTTTTTGGCCTTTCCCACTGTATCCTGCTAGAATGAAAAACAGTTATACAGTATTTCATCTCAATTAAATGCCTCCCTCCCTCTCCCGATCACCACCTCGGTGATTTCCCCATATTCACCTTTCCCTTGACAGAAGCCTGGGGTCCCATCTCTCCCTCCGCCTCCCATGAGGGAAAGCAGCCTCTGGGGAAAATGCCTGGCAAAAATAACAGAGCCAAAGGATTGTATGAAAAGCCATATTCCCCTGACTTAGTCAAGCTGGCTATCGGAGTTACTGCTTTTCACGCCAACATTTTGACTCCCTCGGCTTCCTTCATTTAAAAAAAAGGTTAATCATTAGAGGCTGACTGAGCACTTAAGGGTCATTTAAGGCTTTTTTTTTTTGCTTTTTTTTTTACAAAAGGACCCAGCTTATTCATTCAGGGAAAGTACAGCAGAATAAGGTGCAGAGCCGGGTCACTCTTTCTGTTTATTTAAGCACAGAAAGCGGACTTGAGGCTCTTCTGTAGTTGGCTGTTGGCCAGTATTTCAAGGAAATTGTCTGGAATAAGTCTACAGCACAGCCGAAGGAACTCATGTCTGGTTTTCACAACAGTAACATGTAAGTGACAAAAGGGTCACATTCAAAAAAATAAATAAATAAAAGCCAGCAGAGGCAGCTATATGGGAGGGAAAAGGGAAGGAGGCCATAACCAAAGGTAGTCAGTAATCTCACCTCAGGAATACAGATTCAACATTTTTATTAAGTTTTACTTACATGAATGGTAGTAGTTCCAATGAAGGCATCTTAAATAGTGAGTGTTATAGGAAAGTCCCACCACAAGAGCTCATTGTGCAATAGTGCAGAAAGCAAAGTTTCGTGTTCTGTCCCCAAGCTGCTTCAGTTGGAGTGATTTAAGGATTTCACAGCAGGGGAGAACAATTTGTCAGAAATTTATCTGAGGGAAATATATGGCTAAAAACCCATCATCCCTTCCCCAGGAGTACTGGGTTCAAGTCCGCCATTTGCCAAGAAATATGGACAAGGTTGCGCTTCCCCCAAATTAGCTAATAATGCAACCACATTTCTATGAAATTATCTTACCTGGCTAGCCATTGTAAATAGCTATCTTCGCAAGAAAAAGAAGTCTGTAGTAGCTGTTCTGATGCTGCATATATACAAAACAGATAAGGTTTCATGTAAATAAGCCAAGATACACTTTTACACATCAGCAGAGCAACCCTCAATTTTTATTATGTCACTGTACCAGAAACAACCACAATGCTCTATACTAGATGTCTGCTTCCTCTGATTTTGTTACCCCCAATAAAGAAAGGTTTTATTTTTTCTACTGTGGAATTCATTTCTCCAGTTCTAATTAAAATGTGCCATCCTAAAATAGAAGCTATTTTTGCAAATTATTGTCACTAGGAAGTAAAGACAGGGAGAAAATATGTAATGATGCCCTTTCTTAATACATTTAAAATAAGGGTATGCAAAATAGTGATGTTCGTAATGTACACTGTTTCATTACAACAGGCCAATCCGCTGCAGAGAAGAGCCACACTGTGCAGGAGACTCCTCAGCACTAGACTCAGATCAGCGCGAGCCGCGGTCCCATTCCCTTCCTTCCTGAGCCAACAAACATGAAGGGGACCGTGGCTCGCGCTGACCTGAGTCTAGTGCTGAGGAGTCTCCTGCACAGTGTGGCTCTTCTCTGCAGCACAGCAGAAGGAGTTGCTGTCCCCGCCACCGTGATCCTGGGGTATTTTGCTTGCACACGCAAGAAAGAGATGAAAGAGAAAAGGGGAGAAAGAGAGAGAGATAGAGAGAAATGAAAGAGAGCTGGAAGGAGAGAGAGAAAAGAAAGGGAAACAAATTAGAGAGAGAAGGGGGAGAGGGAGAGAGAAATGAAAGAGAGCTGGAAAGAGAGAATGGGAGAGAGGGAAAAGAGAGGGGAAAAATTAGAGAGAGAAGGGGGAAAGGGAGAGAGAAATGAAATGGCGCTGAAGGGAGAGAATGAGAGAAAGAGAAAAGAGAGGGAAACAAATCAGTGCTAAAAGCCACCCCCACCCTCCCTCCCTCTCCACAACCTTCCACCCGAAAGCTTTTTCCCAAATACCAGCAGCCATTTCATCTCCACCAAAGTAGATACATACACACATGCATGCACGCCACACACACACACACACATCAAACAATAAAATAAAATAAAAAATGGCAGAAATGGAGAAAGTGAGACCTCCAGAAAATAAAAGAAGCAGGAAGCTGGCTCATCCTGTAAAAAGGGAAATCAATGAAGAGATTAAGGTACATCTCTTCGCTCCCCCTTTATTGTCACTGTATCGCAAGCGAGAAGGGAAGAAAAAGGGAAGAGTTGAGTCACAGGAAGAATGAGTGTCCTCTACTATGAGGCAGAACTGCGTGCCTCACTTACCTTGGGATTTTTTAGGCTTTTAACCCTCGCTTAACTCTCCTCGAGCGATCATAAAACGCCTAAGAAGTCAGACTAGATGAGGCATGCAGTTCTCCTGCCTCATAGTAGAGGGTGCTTTTTAAGAGGCTTTTTTAAACAGTTAGGCAGTCATTCACGGTGAGGCAGCAGCTAGCTAGCCTTACCTCAGCACTCGCCTTTTCCCTTTTACTTCTTTTCATGATGAGAGCGGTGAGGCTGTGCCTCACCTGTCTCATCTGACTGCATGTCACTGGTCTGTTTGTCTATCTATCTATCATCTTTTACATGAGCAGATAGCCATTCACACATATTTTCTTTTTTCCTGCCCTTTGGGTCTATCGATTCCAAAAAATCTTCCCATCCTTCAAAGCAAATATAGAGATGGAAGGAGGGCAAATGGAAAAATATCAGTCAACATGTGGATGGCATCTTGGTGACAAAGAGCAGGGAATACAACCCAAAAAAGTATACAGGAACTATACGCTATTCAATTTTGAAGTCTGATACTTTGAACTGGTCTACTATAAACATTTATTTGTATTTTCTCCTTTATTATTTTTACAAATAACTCAAGGCGGTGAACATATCCAACATACCTTCCTCCTATTTTCCCCACAACAACCCTTGAAAGTGAGGGACTAGCACAAAGTCACCCAACTGGCTTTCATGGCTATAGCAGGATTTAAACTCAAATCCTCTATTTTCTAGCCTGGTGCCTTAATCACTATCTCAGGCTGGCTTTCATAAACATAATGAATATTGTGCAAACTACATATTTCCTCCCCCTTATCTTTAATTTTTTTATTAAATTATAATATAATAAGCACTTATTCATTGCAATTGGTCCTGACATGGTAGCATCTGAATTCATTATTTTGGTAGAATTAATTAATCAGTTGAATTCATTCTAAATGTTAATTGTCAAAAATGATTCAATAACTAAGAAGCTTGTAGGTGCTTAAAAACAATTTTAACATCATGGAAATTCTTATATATCACAACCAACATACTATGCCATTTCAGAGTCATTCTACATAATATAGCCTTGTCTTAGTTTTTAAAGTACTAAGATGCAATCATTATATATTTCATCATGAACATAACTATTATGTTAATGTATCATAATCTTTGGCATCAGTTATGCAGTAAAACAAGTTATTGCCATTTTGGCATGACAAGTCACTATCAGCAAGAACTCCCATTTTGCAAAATTGTAGTGCAACTGGGCATTTTCCTTTTGTTGAAAAAAAATCATGCAGCGTTAATAAAAAACTCTCAATTGCTGCAAAGGATAATGCAGTTTGCTTGAACTATAACTAGCAAACTAAGGATACAGGTAGACCTCAACTTACAACCATAATTGAGCCCAAATTGTTTGTTGTTAAGTGAAACATTTGAGTGAGTTTTGCCCCATTTTACAACCTTTCTTGGTACAATTGTTAATATTAAATGAATATGGCTTCCCCATTGAATCCACAAAAGGGGATCCACATGATCTTGGGACATTGCAATTGTCATAAATATGAATCCATTGCCTAGCATCTGAATTTTGATCATGTGACCATGGGGATGCTGCAATGGACGTGTGAAAAACAGCCATGTCACTTTTTTCAGTGCCATTGTAACTTTGAACAATCACTAAATGAACTGTGGTAAGTCAAGGACGCCCTGCAATGCAGTTTGCTAGTTACAGTTGTAACTCACCAGTTACAACTGTCTATATAACTTACTGTTCTTTAAAAGCAAATAGTTAACAGCAGTTCTAATGCCTCAATATCACTGCAGGTAGTCCTTTTTTAATGACCAAAGTTCTGACACTGAACAAATGGTAGCTAAAATTGACGTGCCATCGTTAGAGTTTGGAATAAATATAAAACAAGATTCTCTACGAAGTTGCCACTGGGTGTCCCCAGAAGAGGTTTTTTAAAGGAAAAAAATTGGTAGTAAAGCCAGACTGATGGACATATGGTAATATATTACCTTTCAACTCTGGTGCACTTACATTAAAATTGAGGGAAGAACTTGAATTAGGTTATGTTTGCCATTGGGTTTACATATCAACAACTGAAAGAACGATTTAACGACTTAAATCAGATAAAAGAGCTGTGTGTTTGATTTTGCTAAATTCCAATGAATTGGAAATCTTACTGTGTCGTAGTGATGAGCATATTATTGCTAAGATTTATAAAATGTTATTGAAATTGAATTTGGAAAGTGAACATTGTATGATTTACTGGGCAAGGAATTTTGGATATAATGTGATGCTTGAACAATGTGAAAACGTGGATGAAAGGTTTAAAATTTACACTAAACTATAATTTGAGAGAATTTTTTTAGAAATGATGTATTGGTGGTATTTACCACCAGGTAAGTTATCCAGAAGGTATAAAACTATTTCAAATGAATGTTGGAAGTAGAAAAGCAAAGAAGGAACTTTTTACCATTTATGGTCAACATGTGATAAAATAATTTTGGAGTAAGATTCATATTATAATATAGAAAATTCTTAAAAAGAAAATAAAAATGAAACCAGAAACTTTTCTTTTGAGTTTAATGGAAAAAGACTTTGGAGAAACAAATTAGAACTTTGCTCTTATATATGTTGACAGCAGCAAGACTATTATATGCCCAAAAATGGAAGGACGTTTCGATTCCCACTATGGACAAATGGCTAAGAAGCTGATGGAGTTGGCAAAAATGGCTAAATTGATTGTTTTGGTTAAAGAATATAAGTACCTTTGTTTCCATATGAACTCTGTGCTTGACGTGGAAAAAAGTGAAACTTTGATTTTGGATTTTACCAATTAGATTGATACGTTATAGAAATGGCTAGTTTATGTTATTATGGGAATACAAAAAGTTATTGTTTGATGTTAATGTATTTTTTAGTGCAACAGAGGGAGTCAGAACTAAATATTTCTTTTCTTTTCCTGTTTCTCACTTTTCTCCCCCCCCGCCTCCGTGTCTTCGGATTTACTTTTGTATTTTATCTACAACTTAATAAAAGTGTTAAACTGAAACGGTGGTCAAAACGGTTCCAGTGCTGTTGGGGTCATGTGATCAAAATTTAGGTTTGGCATTGGCAGCCCATGTGCATTTGCAACTGCACTTGACTCTCCTCATGTCTGTTCTACAGTCTCTGCACTCCCCCCCCCCCGACCTTCAGTTACATTTTCCCTAAGTACCTGCTGGCTTTCATGAAGCTCCCCCTTCAGCAAGCAGTGAAGGTTAGGAGTAGCCATTAGGGAAGGTACCAGAGGGCAGGGCAACCAAAAGAGAGATGGGATTTGGTGAAGTGGAGGTGAGAGTCACAGAAAGATGAGGCCTCGACTAACAACTGCACCACCAGAACTGTCATCTCTAAGCAGTGCAGTCACGTTTCATTTAACAACTGCTTCACATAGCAACAGAAATTCCAGTCTCAATTGGGTCATTAAGAGTGAGGACTACCTGTACCTTGCTTCCTATAAAAACACTTAACTCTGAACCAAATTATAATTTTATATTGTCTTCATTTAATAAACAATCCCCAACTAAGCATTTAATAATATCTAGCCTAAATACATTAGTATAAAAAAATTCATTTACAATAAAACTGCAGTTCTTAAAATATAAAATTATAACTGAGTTAGATCTATTTTCTCCAGGTAAGGGCAGCTTGGTATTGGTTCATTACAGAAATGGTAAAAGCCATCAGTTTCGCATTTTATAAATACAATTTCTGCTACTACTTACCAATGTGTCAAATATACAAACTTAAGAAATTAAAAGAATTTAGCTGCAGAAGGTGGCAAGTACCAGAACAAACTGAGATCTTGCCTCCAGTTACTTTAATCATCTAAACTGAAGTAACAGCAGGACTTTCTTCCGCAAAGGTTGTTGAAGAACTTGTGATTTCACTACAATAAAAACAAATAGTATAAGAATTAGAAAAAAAACTGTTTCATAACACAATCTGTATTGAACTTAATAGGTAAAAAATAGATTATAATAAATATTTACACATCTCGTTCAAACATCCAACTTAATATGATTTGGTTTTGGTTTAGCAAAGGGGCAGATTTTTTTATAATCATGTCTCAGCTTGCAATCACTGGAAGGTGCCAAAATCTTTTTTTCAAGGACAAAGTGTGTTAAAAAAAAATTAATCTGCCAAATTTCAAATACATTTAAAGAATACAAAATCCCAATGGCCCAAAATAAAGGTGGCAATTTTTCATTCTTTTTAAATTAGAAAATCATTGGAATATGATTATTCATATGAATATGATTTTTTTGCATTCCGAGAAAAACAGGAACTGACTTTTCAATGGTTACTTTTCATTTCTGTATTGATATTTTTAGTTTTTAAATATATTTTTATTCAAAACTAGGGAAAGAGGGTTTTTAGACAGAGGTGTTTTTATTTCTCTTTCTCTCTCTCTCTGATCAAGCCCTGTTATTTTTAATCTGCCACCACTTACTTTTGAATATGGAATTATGAGGTGGGGGGGAAACCTTCACCACCAATGGAGCTGTCCCTACTTAACACCAACTCAAATTAAAAGGCCATTTTTAAACGTAGCACAGCTGTAATGCTAAGCTTCGTCGTTGGAAAATAAACCTCAAAATCATTTCGATAACGCTCCCTCTGAAACACCGACGCCGAAGATTACAATCTTTAATTGAGAAAACTCCAAGTTGCAATAGGTTTTTTTTTTAAAAGGGGGGATTCAAAAGGTAGAGGGGGTTATGCGCACGCGCGGAGGTAGGCACGAACATGTTAGCACGTACATGCGAACCTATTCATATGCTAACAAGCTCTCGCCCCGTTTATATCCCACTTATCATTAAAAGCAGCTCCGAAATGTCTATCCAGAGACAGCTTAAATGCACTCCAAAGGGATTACTGGGGACCGGGAAAGAGGAGGGAGAAAAGGCACCAACGCGTGCTAGGCCTCCCTATTGGGGGCGGGGCAGAACTCACGCGGCCCTTAGCGTGGGGGGGGGGGGGGGGAAGCTGGCGAAACATTCGGAATCGGCAACATCTTAACACTACCTGCCCACGAGGCGAAGGACCCCCGTCCCTTTCCCCTCAAACCCCGAATATTAACATCACCTTCCACACAGCCGCCATCACCAGCCGTTTGGAGCTCGCAACGTTCCCTTCTTCCGCCGCCTTCCCCTCCCCCGTCTTCCCTCCCCTCCCCCGACTTCCGCCCGGGGTTGTCTTCGCGACTGCCTGTTTCCGTTTCTTCCTTCTTCTTTTTTTTAAACGAATCGTTCCTGCCTCTCCCTCCCGCTCCAAAACGACAAAAGAAATTCAAAGAATCAATCTGGGAACGGGAGAGCGGGCTCCTGGCTTCAGGCGGTGGAGTAGACACCTCTCCCCCGAGGGGGGGGAAAAAAACGGACAGGCGGTTTAGGAGGCCGCGCTACAACTCAAGACAAAAAAGGACCCCGCGCTAAAGAGGCGTCGCTAAGGGAGGCCGAGAAATGGAGGTCCTGGGAGGATGTTACGAACAGATTCTGTTCGGGTTCTCCATACAACCGACCGAGGTAAGTTTTTTTTTTAAATAAGGGAAAGGGGCACAGAAAAGGCGAGAGTATTCAGTCGCTGACGGGTCTTTGTATACTCACCACGCGGGCCGCACGCTACGCGAGCTACGCCGAAGTCGCGAGCTGCCAACGCGTGCGCAAGGGCAGGGGAAACCGCGTGAGCTCAACCTTCGTCTTGCTCAGTTTCCTTCCCAGAAGCCTTGGCGGCGTGGCTCGTGCTCGGCTCCGCCTCGTGAGTTCCGGACGTGGTCTCACGGGGGGGGGGGGAGGAAGAGGGGGGGAGCGTTCCCGCGCAGTCGCCCGGACACGTTTTTTCTCCCTCACGGCTCGCCTCTCCTTCCGAGGAGAGATCGTTGTGCGGGACAACGTCGTTGGCGGCAGTTCTTTTTTAAACAAAAAAAAATAGGGCAATGTATTGTCAGCCTTTTAGCTCAGATCATCACCTTCAAAGAGGACGGTCTAAAGAGGGTTTGCTAGAAAGTTAGGGGTTTTTCCAACCTCCATACCGGAAGAAACCTCAAAACGGGGATTCCCAATTTAAACTTGGCCAGAGTTTTTAATTATTATTAACTGTTTTATTTCATTTTCATTTCGTACAATCACTTATATACTGTGCAATTAAAAAAACAATAAACACAATTCATCTTCTATTCCAGTGTTTTTCAACCTTGGCAACTTGAAGCTGTCTGGACTTCAACTCCCAGAATTCCCCAGCCAGCATTCGCTGGCTGGGGAATTCTGGGACTTGAAGTCCAGACACCTTTAAGTTGCCAAGGTTGAAAAACACTGTTCTATTCCACTATAGGAAACCAACATAACACTTCAATCCTCCATACACCCTTTCTTCTCCCCCTCCAACTTTCATTTCTCCCCTCCAACATTCCCCTCTTCTACTTCCCCTCCCCCCTCAGACATTCCTTTCTCCCCTTCCCTCCATCTCACCCTCCTTACATTCCCCTCTCACTCCCTCTCTACTCCTCCCTCTTCTTTCCCTCTACTCCTCGCTTCCGTGTATTTCTACTATTCATTCATCTATTCGATTTATATTTTATACTAAAATTGAAAGAAAAGAAAAGGAAAAGAGAAAAAGAAAAAGAAAAAAGAGCAGCAGTATACAAGTGCATTCTTATTGTTTTGGAAGTTGAAACTATATTTCCCCCCTCCCCCCAGTAAACCCTCCTCCCAAGCCCCCTTCCGACTTCCCAGATCCCATACCCGGCATAGCTTTTTATCAAACACAGTCTAGAGCAGTGTTTCTCAACCTTGGCAACTTGAAGATGTCTGGACTTCAACTCCCAGAATTCCCCAGCCAGCGAATGCTGGCTGGGGAATTCTGGGAGTTGAAGTCCGGATATCTTCAAGTTGCCAAGGTTGAGAAACACTGGTCTAGAGTATATTAAAACCAAATAGATTAAAAATTAAAAGATAAGAGATAAAGGGGGGAAAAAAGGAATAAAAAAACAAAAAAAATATGGAAAAATCAATAAACTCTCTACATTGAGCTCAGCTTCCAAACTTGGCCGGAGTTTTAAGGGACGCCTGCTTGGAAGCAATAAAACATTGCTTCCTCCGAGCCCTCAGTTGTCACCTGAAGGAACCAAGACCCTTTCTTTATTGTGATGTACATGGTATGATTTCAATGCAGTAAAGTTTCTATAATAAAATTAAATTATTGGCGTTTTTAAAAAGCTTAAAAGTATTGAATCTAAAAAGAAAAGTAGGAATTCTATATGTGGTAATTGCCATTTAGAATCTCAAGTGTTTTAAGAATCCAAAGTTGTATACTGTATGATTTAAAAAAAGACCCATTACAGTTCATATCAGCTAATATCTTGATGTGAGGTAGTTTTTTAAATCATTAGAAATTAGTTCAAGACATACTATTGTAGGAAGTTATCACCCAGCCCTCTCCCAGAAAAATGAAATATCCTAGGAAATATTGAAAAGGCAGAATATTTCTCTGGATGTGAAAAGAAAGAAACATGTTTTAAAAGACAGAATAGCTGCCTGTAGCTTCCTGCCCATCCCCACTTTGTCAATGGGCCATTAAGGCCAAGCTAGTCCACTTTACATAATAAAAGCTTCTCCACTTCAGCTCCAGGGGGATGGGATTAAAGCATGATAATATTGGCCCCAACTGACCACATGGCATCTGAGAACTCAACCAAACCTGGATTCAAAACACAGCCTAGAGAGTTGCCCCTGCATGGTCCCGTGGGATTTGACAACCATTCAGAATACATTTCTTACACAGGAACAGGAAACAGAGAGGTGGGACTGGTTATAGGTTATAAAAAGCATAGCAAGCCCCTCCCGCAGCGCTTCTCTTCTCCACCAACATTGAAGCATTGATCACCTTTTCTGTACAGGGCTCAAGCCATGTGGTCCTGTCCACCAATAAACCATCTTTCCAAGCAGCCTCCATGTCTCCAGTGTCTTTTTCCCCACTTGGAGCCGAACCCAGAAGGACATTTCCTTCATCACTATTATACAACTATTTAATTTTAAATTAAATATAATGGTATCAGTCTTGAATGAATTTCTTAGTAGCAAAACTTTCATTGTGTTTGTGTGTGTAAAGGAAGCAAAATATAACATTGACATAGCAGGACTTCTATATTCCTCCATCTCCTTTATTAGGTTTACATAGCTTCCATAGTGGAAAGACTCAAGGCAGCTTATATTAAAACTCAATAAAAGTAATGAAATCAAAGAAATGCAAACCTATTGATTTGCCATCACTACTACCATTACAAACGAAGTAGTGTAGCCTGAGGGGGAATTGGTTCATGTAATGGATACAAAAGAAATCAATGCATATGAAGTTTGCTAGTTAGTCTAGAAAAGCTGTTGATATGCTTCATTTTTTGTGGATTTAAAAGTGCACTTTGATTGCCTGAAGTGAAATTAAGAACTCAGCCTTTAAAAAGTACTGTAAATAACAAATTTTGTAAAAAAAAAAAAAAAAGGTTTGTGGGACAAGAATTTCAGTGGTCGACATGAAACAACATCCTTTAGTTATGGAGAGGCCATTCATCCAGAAATCACTAACAAAATCCAGTGTTCTTTTGGAAAATAAATATGTGTCACAAGCATTCATTTTGAAGAAGCATCTTAAAGCTTAGTACTGAATATTTCCATTCAAGCATTTGAGTCAGTTTATGTCATTCATCAAAACATTTAATGAACGTTTGGGAGATGTGATGCTAAGTATATTAGGTGAAGATATGTGAAGATAAGTGCTTTCAAACAAGTTTTTACTTTGGTTTTTAAAAACAGTACACTGGAATGTTATAGGAAAATCAAAATAGCTGTTTTGACTGATTCTTAAACAAATTTTATTCCTAATATATATTTTTTATTTTCAGAACTGGGCAGTTGCTCCTGATTTTACTCATCATGCACACAGTGCTTCGCTATCCGCAGTAGCTGTGAATGAAAGATATGTGGTCACTGGGAGCAAGGATGAAACTATACAAATCTATGACATGAAAAAGAAGGTAGAACATGGAGCATTGGTACAACACAATGGTAAGGAGTTCATGCTTGATGTTTTAAATTGGGTGAGCAAGGCATAGTTCTTGCAGGACTGCAGTATGGTGAAAACTCATTTTGAGGAGAAGTGTCTGTTTTTCACATATGTGTGAAATTGAAAGGTATGTAACCTGTGGAGCTGTGTAATTTGCATAATCACATTATTATAAAAATGTAAATTATCTCGGTTTTAATGTATGTCTAATTTTATGTAGTTCCTATTAATTTCATTAGCAGACAGAACTATGATATTGATGAATGGGGAAATCAGAAGGGGCAAAGGCTCCATTTGTATATAAAAAAAATTAATAAGAAAAGTGAGTATTTGGTTACATTGACAAACATGTTTCCTTTTCTGAGATTCAAAAGCAATGTATTTCTTGAAACCAAGAACTGAGAAGTTTAACAACAAATGTACCTCTTCAAAGGAGAAATGAAATGCAAGTATCTCCTTATTAGACTTTCAAGTAAGAATGCTAATAGGAATAACCCTAAGGGGTTCAAATGGGGCATTTGTTAAGGTTCTCACTACTAAGAACATGTGACATGCATCAAAATAGTGAATCACAGATTGAGAGAATGAGCAATCTCCTGAGGAAGCAGTGTACACGAACATGGCCTAAAAGGGTATCCTTGCCCATGCTGGAAAAGAGAGCCTGAAACAACTATTTATGCAGAGTGTTTGTGGCTAACTTGCTTTTTACCCTTGCTGGTAAAAGTCTGTCATTTAAGGGACCCTTGTTACTGATCTCATAGGTTTTTATCCTTGAGCCATTATGAGAGTTAGTTTGGGCTAGTGATTAAGGTATCACATTAGAAATCAGGAGACCATGAGTTCTAGTCCTGCTTTAGGCATGAAAAACAGCTGGGTGACTTTGGGCCCGTCATTCTCTCTCACAGGATTGTTTTTGTAGGAAACTAGGAGGAGGAAGGTGTTCACCACCTCGAGTTATTTATAAAAAATAATAATAAATACAGGATAATAAATAAAATTTGAAAATATGCCAAGACATTCATTAAATTTGTAGGTATATAAAAATTATGACTTTGCTATAAAAACCATTTTGAAATATTCTTCATTTCAAACCAAAAGGCTTGAATAGAACTGTTCTTGTTGATTTTCAGGCACTGTAACCTGCTTGGAATTCTATGGGAATGCTCATCTACTGAGTGGCGCTGAAGATGGTCTCATATGTATTTGGAATACAAAAAAATGGGAATGCTTGAAGTCAATTAAAGCCCACAAGTATGTTCTCCTTTCTCTGATAATAATTGTATAATAATTTGGATGCATAGCTATGTAAGCAGAATTCTATTTCTACAATAGTGTTTGTTTGCTCCTGTCTGAAAAAGTAATCATGAGATTCAGAATTCTCCAGAATGATATAGTATGCAGTGGGGGGGAAATGAAATAGATGATGAAAAGTAAATTATCCATCTCATGCTTTAAACCTCTTTTTCATTTATTAAATTTCTTTGCTTCTCCATGACCGAAGTTTTTAATAAGTATGTATAATGTATGTATAAGTCCAGAAACAGATAGTATAAAACACAGAGAATAGAGATAACAACAGTAACAAAAACTTAACTAACCACTATTTTTTGTTAAAATCAAAACTGATCTCTAAATATTGGCGGAGAAGGAAACTACTTGTAATTACAATCGCTAGAAATTAATTTCCTAGTTTCTACCATGAGGCTCTGTAAGGTCTAACATAAACATAGTATAATATTTATATTTATTCAGGGGGAATCATATGATTGAATATATTGATTGAATATATTGATAGTGGTCTATTTGTATTAAAATATTGATGCTTTTTATGTATTAGGGGCCATGTGACATCTCTTTCTATTCATCCTTCTGGAAAGTTGGCTTTATCAGTAGGAACAGACAGAACATTAAGGTATGTCATAAGACTGCAAATGGCCTTGGTTTTATTTAAGATAATGCTATATTTTATAACTTCAAAGCAATTAGCTGTTCAAGGCTGGAGAATAAATATCAGAGATGTTGTTATTGCTAAACAAGTTAACAAATTTATAAGACACACAAGCATCAAGAATAAAAAAAAATCTAATTTAATAAATGACAAGGGGTATAAATGAAAAGAAGCTTATAATGGCTGCTTCCAAAACTATGCAAATGAAGTTTTATGCTCTCTACTTTGCTGTCTTGCCATCTCTATTTCCAACTTCCATACATGCCTTAAAGCTTCTGCACACAATGCAATATTCAGATGTAAGAAACTGTTTTTCATTGATAGAAATCTATCAGAAGTTTGAATTTGTAAATTTGCTTGAGAAGGTCAAAATTACAGAAAGGATTCTCTTCTCTTCACTCTCAAGGTTTTCAAAAGGAAACCATATTGCCTATAATTTGTACCATCATCTATATTCTTCCACAAGTACTAAAAATGAAAATGATTTCAATCCATATTGGTGTACAACAACATTGCTAATTAGGAAGAAGAGTGGACAAGTTAATATTGTAGATTCAGATTCATGGATAAATAATTTATCAGCAGCTTTAACTCTTTTTCTTTAATATAGGGGAGTTAAAATTCAACATAAAAATATTAAGAGTTTACTTTTAAACATTTCTTAAATTTTAAAATAACTATGTTGTCTTCAGTTCAAAAATATCTATTGGTATTTTTTAGAACATGGAACCTTGTAGAAGGAAGATCTGCATTCATAAAAAACATAAAACAAAGTAAGTATATTATTTGCTTTTTATTTTTGTTTATTCTCCATTATTTAAATTTATCAAACCTTAAATTAGCTTTCACAGTAGTAAAAGTAAAGCTTGGAAAATAGGTGTGTGTGTGTGTGTGTGTATTCTTGTTCAAAAATGCAAGCTACCTTTGTCAAGGACCATCTCAGATTTTTTAATAAAATTCTATTGCAGATAATTAGCCTTACTGATAACAGGCTGAATATGGAGTAATAAGAATTCAATGAATTTTAAACTGTACGATAAGAATTCAAGAATTCCAAATAGGCCACATCCTGGTAGTGGGCCACGGCCCAGGGATTGGGGACCCCCTGTGATAGACTATCACAGGGAATACCATTGTTTACACAATTCTAATCTTTGTAAGAATAGAGTTATGAAAGTCTTTGAATATCTTTTCCAAGGTTTTCATAGCTGTTCTACTACCAAGTGCTAGTATGTGATGTATTTCTTGAATTTTAATATTTAGATCCTAATTAATAGGATATACATTGTAATCTTAGTGGATTGTTACCGTAATATTAATTTTAAGAATTTTTGTTTAACATCAAAAGAGAAAGGGGCTGATAAATCTTGAATTCCAGGAGTATAAAAAGTGTAAAGGCATTAAATTCAAGACAGGTTTTTCTTAAATAGTAATAAATAAACATCTATTCGCTACTATGCAGAGCCAAATCTCATCTGCATTAGATGACATCTGTGATTTAATTGTTTTTTTTCTCAAAATCTATATCATTTATATTTCTTAGATGCTCATCTTGTTAAATGGTCAACAAATGGTGAGATATACGTGGTGGTTATAGCTAACAAAGTTGATATATATGACCTGGAAACAGCTTCTATCACTGGTACCATTGCTACAGAAAAGAGGATATCTTCAATAAAGTTTATCACTGTAAGTAGAAAAATAGTGTCAAATTATTTAGAACGTTGTAAATGAATCCATTCTCATACACGCCCTTTTTTTCATGTTTCCTTAAAGGATTCCATACTTGCTATTGCAGGAGATGACGAATTCATACGATTATTTGATTGTGAATCTCAAAAATGTGTTTGTGAATTTAAAGCTCATGAAAACAGGTATTTTTCTATAATTAAATAATTACTTATCTTTAAAAATTTTTAATTTTTAACATACTTTTTTCTTCTGAGTTTTGTTCAATGATAGTACATGTAATTGCCATAAGATTAATATCAAAGTTCAGTACTAAATTTTCAGTGTTTGAGTATTTGTATTTAGATCAGTCTTTGTCTTTGAACATATCACTCTGAGCTCACCTTTGGATGAATTGTATTATAGCTCTGGTGCGGTATTATTTATGTTGACTATTGGTGAAAATGGATATCATTAGTAAGTCAAGCTCTCTGTTTCCTTTCCCTTGCACTTTTTCACATTTTAATCTATCAGATAGTGTTTGAAGTACAGCACAGAGGGATCAAAGTAAGATACCATTGCATGATTCTTCACATAGAGGTAGAATTTTGTTACGTAATTGTTGTTAGCATTTTGCAATACTTTCCTGAACATTGTGGATGTTCTTATTTTCTAATTCATTTACATTTAAAAATGTAATATCTCTTGATCCTTAGAATCAAAGCACTATACAATTTCAAAATGGAAGGCTTACATATTCTAGTAACAGCATCAAGCGATGGTTACATTAAAGCATGGAATCTGGATATTGATAAGGTTTGTGTATTATCAAATTATTCAAAATATTGTGAAGAATAGTTAGGATTGTATGAAAAATGAGAGATGACATTCCATTAATAATTACATAAAGAGCAAAGAGTCTAATAGAAGATAAATGGCTTATACAGCTTACCTATATATAAAATATTGAATTGAATGTTCATAAAAGAGTGTTTTTTTACAAGGATAAGGGGGAAAATCCCACTGGATACAGAACCCTCTGGATATAGTCTATAAAACTTAGAATTGCATCTAACTCATTCATGATTACCATGATACTTGCAGTTTTAAGTGAACTCAATTGGCTTGCTTTAATGTCAAGAGACTTATTTCTGAGTAAACATGGATTGCTTAGATGTGATTTTCAAGATTTTACAATTAATATGACGCATATTTCATCTGTCCTCTCTCATAGTATTACATTGTTGGCTGATTGTTTATTTGGGTAATAAATGTATACAGGTAGCCCTCAATGTATAACCGCAATTAAGCCCAAAATTTATGTTGCTAAGTGAGACATTTGTTATGTTAGCTTTCCCCATTTTACAACCTTTCTTGCTAAAGTGGTGAAGTTAGTAACATGGTTGTTAAGTGAACCTGACTTCCCCATTGACTTTCTTATCCGAAGGTCACAAAAGATTATCACATGACCACTGCACTGTCATTAATATGAACCAATCACCAAGCATTTGAATTTTGATCATGTGACCATGAGGATGCCACAGTGTTCACAGTGTTCAAGAGCCGAGGTGGCGCAGTGGTTAAATGCAGCACTGCAGGCTACTGCTAGATCAGCAGTTCAGCGGTTCAAATCTCACCGGCTCAGGGTTGACTCAGCCTTCCATCCTTCCGAGGTGGGTAAAATGAGGACACAGATTGTTGGGGGCAATATGCTGACTCTCTGTAAACCGCTTAGAGAGGGCTGAAAGCCCTATGAAGCGGTATATAAGTCTACTGTTAAAAGTGTGAAAAACGATCCTAGGTCACTTTTTTGGTGCCACTGTAACTTTGAACTGTCACTAAATGACCTACTTATAAGTTGAGGATTACCTGTACTGCCTTACTCATAGTGATTCTGGCAGTTATGCTTTTTAGGGTTGTGCAAAGCATTTGAGCAATGCTTTGTGAAATGTATTAGAATAAATAGAAGACCCCCCTTCTCAGGGTGTTAAAGCAGCTCTGTCCATTTCTGTACACAGATCAAAGGGACTGCAGCAAACTTAATGTGCTATGTTTGTTCAGCTGGGGAAACTTTCACCATACTGCTTTCATGCTTTTGAGGAATATTGCTTTGTTTTCACTAATGTATAAAGATCTTACAAAAACATTCACATATGAATAGTTGTTTCTGCATCAGAGTGAACTTGCAACATAGGTAAGTCTGAGAACAGTATTGTACTCAAAGAGAGGAACTGTCATTTGAAAAGGTAAACCATGCTAATTCAGGATTCTCAAACTGAGGGGGATTGCAAGCACCTTAAGGTGTAGAGAAGATGGTATTGTAATTGTTCTTGTTTTTAAACAGGTCTGCATAGAGAGTAACAGGATCGTCAGAATTCAGTCTGGGCTTTGCTTTCCATTTTCTCTTAACAAGCCCATAGTGGGAAATATTTATTAAACATTGTGATTGTATTAATAATTACCTATTGTATATTTTGTTGCCCTTTTTTAACCTCAGAGAAATAATTAGTTTTATTTTGGATTGGGAGATCATGATATAGCAAAGTTCGAAAATCACTGGATTAATCCTTATTCAGTAATCCAAATGAAATTCTGCAGGAATAATGGAAGCCTTTACTTGTATTCACCTGTACAATCTGCCACTGAATAACAATCTAATTGAATTAAAATCTTTCTAACTTCATACTACAGAAATGCAGTTTTAGTTATAAGTATAATTTGGGTTGTTCACATTTATAACTCATCTAAGCATATTTCTTACATTGATATTTCATTAGAAAGGTAAATAAATTGTATCAAATTCAATAAAATGGTGAGACTTGTAATCAATTGTTAACCTATTTTTTTCTGAAATGTTCAGTCAATGGATCTTAGTCTTAACTAAATGGCTATAGCATGGCTTATCCTTAAATCAGCTTTCTAAGAAACAAGGTCAGTTAACAAGCTAGTTCTTTTAAGATAAGGATGCCAAAGTGCATTTGGGATTTTTTTCTGTCGTTAATGTCACCATATTTCTTCATACGCCAGTCAAATTTCAAATGTACTGCCTTGAGTTCTTTGTAAAATAATAATGGTAGGATATAAATAAACAAATATATAAATACTGATAGATTTGCACAACTGGTATAAAATATTGTCTGAGGAAGAGGATGCTGAAGAACCTAATGATCTTCAATGTGATAAATATTGCCTTAACTGTTATAAAATGGCATGGCTATTTTTCTGGGGTTTATGTGAATAAATGTCTTGGATTTTTGTTTTTCAGATTGAGAATGCTCCATCATTGCTATGTGAAGTCAATACCAAAGCCAGGCTTACCTGCTTAGCAGTATGGCTCAGAAAAGATTTTGAAACAGAGCAGATCCCGGATGAAGCCACACCATCTTCATCTCAGGGTATTACTATAGAATTTTCTTAACATTTTGTCAATTAAACCATAATTAAAATTATATAATTCTTTCATTGTTTTAATTATTTTACAGTACATGAAGCAGAGCAGCTGTCACTTAAGAAAAAGAAAAAGTTTTCGACCGATAGTACTAAATCTTCCGAGGGAGATGGCCAGAAAGCCGCTCTAAAAAGAAAATCAGGAAAAACGCTGCAAAAGAAGAAGTTACAGAGATTAAAATAAATATCCAGCCATTATCATATTCCATACTAAATATATAACAAAGAACCAATTTGTTTTTTACTTTAAGACATTTTTAATTTTCAGTACACTCTTAAGAATATTTTTATGTTAATGTTTCTAGAAAATATATATTTCAACAGTAACAACATCCAGATCTTGTGACTATTGTTTTTAAGTGTAAAAATATAAGCATCAATTATCTTACAATGTATGTGAAATGTCCTATTGTTATTTAAATTGATTTCCAAGTTGCTAATATATTTTGATATTTACACCTACTTTTAGATTTTCTTAAAAGTCTTTTCATAGAGGCATTATTCAATGTACAGCTAACAATATAAATTGTTACCTTACACATTAATTTCTTCAGGGTTGGTTGATTGGTTGGTTGCATTTATAGGGCCACCTGTTTCATATACATACTGGGTGGCTAAAACTTGAAATAGAATATTTCCCTTCAATTAACATTTTCTTATGGATTCTACACTTTAGAAATTAGCAAGTGGCCCATATTTTTGGACACATCAGTAGGACACATTTCAAGGGAAGCCTGTCTATTTGTTTTCAGTGCAGAGCAAACTTTTCATCCCAGTTCCTGTGTATGTTTATTTGAAATGTAGGATTCTTGATTCTGTTAACTCTTATCTAGGAATGTAATTGGTTGTAGGGTTTTCCTTTTTGGTGTGCCTGGCCATTGAAGTAGAACAGAAGCAACTGCTCTTTCTGCTTCCTTATTTTTTTCTTTTTGCATATTATTTCTATTAAGGATTTTGATTTCCATAATAAAAATGAATACAAGCTAGACTTAAAAGAAAAAAGAATAAGAATAAAAAGTGCAAGAAAAAATAAGAGAGAAAAAAGAACACAATTAAAAGAAATAATATAAAGAAATGACTTCCAATTTTCATTACAAACATAAACAAATTCAGTAACCCTTCTGACTCATATGACTGTTGCAATGTCCCTAAGTCATGGGATCAACTTTTATGACCTGACAAGCAAAGTCAATGAAAAGGCCAGTTTCACTTAATACTATTACTAACTTAACAACTGCAGTGAATCACTTAGCTATGTCAAGAAAGGTGGTCAAGTGGGGGCAAGACTAGTTTAACTGTCTTGCTTAGCAACAGAAATGTTGGGCTCAATTGTGGTCATAAATTAAGGACTACCTGTAGCGTCCTTTAAAAGGCTCTGCCATGGTTGCAAATAAGATGGCCCATCCCTTGTCCCCAGTGCTTAAACTCAAGGAAGAGCATTGGCCTGCAATTTCCTTGCAAGGAGCAGCCATCTGGACCACACATGTACACGACCTCCTGCCCATTCCTTATCTAGAGAGGTTTTGAAGAACCAGTCTACTCACCAGTTCTTCCGTCTTTGCTATGGTCATCAGTTCCACTTTTGCAGAAGCATCTTCAATTCTCTATATCTTTCTCAGAAGTCCCCAACTCCTTTCTGCTTCCAACTCCTGGTGCATTGAAATTAAAGAGAGTTTATTTTAGCGTCTTGGATAGAAAAAAAATAGAATTCCCCTGCCTATATCAACAGTTCAATAATACATGAAATAATAAAACGACATCTTAGGGAACCCAGCCTGATGTTTTTCTTATTCTGCTCGTGGTAAAATTAGCAGTGCTTTCAATGTTGAACCTGGAATTGGATAAATCTCAATAGCTTCATAAGCACACATAACCCCTTTTACTATGATTCTTTTGAAAATAAAAATTGAGCAAGGTAAATAATTTTAATTAGAAGTAACTAGGAATTGCAGAAGAAAGATTTTAACATGCCAGTTATTTTTTGCTCCCAATTAATGTTATCTTTACTTGAAAATATGTTTGAGGGGTTATCGAGAGATTTTGAATATAAAAAATACTGATTTGATGAGCAGAGCAGTTATCTTTTTACCCATCTTATACTTTCCTACTCGTAATTGTTGACTACAGCACAGAGTAAAACACTAAAAGTACTCTAAGGCAATTGAAAGAGTAGTGATACTTAGATGGTGGAAGTGTATTCCACTTGTCTATATGTGCAAAGATTAGTGGTAGAATTTGGATTTCCATTTGGATTTGTGGCTTCTAATTAATACTGGGACTGAATTTCAGGGAAGTGGAATGTAACAACTATGGTTAAATATATTTTAAAAATTTAAATTGAAGATTTAAAAAAATCTAAAAGGAGAAACTAAAATGGAATCCATTGAAAATTTGTTATCAAAGAATATTGTGGAATGCTGAAATAAAAGATACGAAAACGAGGAAAGCAAAACATCGAGACAGAAATATAGGCGAATAAAATCTATGGAATAGAAAAGAGTTGAAAAGAGTATCTGCTGTATGTGAACTGAAGGAAATATAATTCAGGGCTGTATTGTATAAACATAATGTGTACTCTGGTAAGTAAATCCCATTACGTTGAATAATAACAATGTAATTGTAGGTGTTCATATATTTTGGGACGCAGTGGCTCAGTGGTTAAGACGCTGAGCTTGTCAATCAGAAAGGTCGGCAGTTCGGTGGTTCGAATCCCTAGCGCCACATAACGGAGTGAGCTCCCGTTACTTGTCCCAGCTTCTGCCAACCTAGCAGTTCGAAAGCATGTAAAAATGCAAGTAGAAAAATAAGGAACTACCTTTGGTGGGAAGGTAACAGCGTTCCGCGCACCTTCAGCGTTTAGTCATGCCGCCACATGACCAGGGAGATGTCTTCAGACAACGCTGGATCTTCGTTTTTGAAACTGAGATGAACACCACCCCCTAGAGTCAGGAACAACTAGCACATATATGCAAGGAGAACCTTTACTTTTGTATATTTTGGGCACTTGTGGATATTCGGCCAGAATCGGACATGATTGACTGGATAGAATCATCACCAACTGTAGATAGGGTTCCAATTTTAGTTCCATCATAAATGTACAGATAGTCCTAGACTTACAAAAGTTCATTTAGTGACCAAAGTTACAACGGTACTGAAAAAAAGTGACTGATGACCATTTTTCATACTTATGACCATTGCAGTCACAATTTACATTTGGATGCCTGGCAACCTGACTCACATTTATACGGTTGCAGTGACCCAGGGTCATGTGACCCCCTTTTGCGACCTTCACAAGCAAAGTTGATGGGGAAGCCAAACTCTCCTAACCACCGTGTTACTAACTTAACCCACTGCAGTGATTCACTTAACAAATATGGCAAGAAAAGTTGTAAAATGGGGACGGAACTCACTTAACGTATTTCTCACATAGTGACCATACATTTTGGGCTCCGTTGTGGTCGTTGAGTTGAGGACTACCTGTACTTGAAACTGCGTCGCACTTCATCATCCCAGAAATCGTTGGTTAACCTTTTTCTAAAGCTGTGCCAAAACTGTGTGCGCGCACCCACCCATCTGCGCATATGCGTGCGACCCTCACGTGCATGGGGGGGGGGATAAATTTTCACCCTCCCCAGGTTCTGAAGGCTTTTCTGAAGCCTGGGGAGGGCGAAAACGGCCTCCTGGGCTAATCCTATCTTTGTTATGTAGAGTAGACTAGTTCAGGCTTTTTTTAATGGCCCCTTGACAAAGGTGCGGGCTATTAAGAGTGAGTCTGTTTCCTGCCTAAAAACATGTTTCTCCATTTCTTATCCAGGGATGATAAATGCCTTTTTCAATATTTCCCAGGATATTTCATTTTTCTAAGAGAGGGGTGGGTTTTAACTTCCCTGCGTTCCATTCAGACGTCCTGACCCTCAACACCCCCGGAATAAGACAATGGCAACACCGCCGAGAAACTCTTTTAAGAATGTGATCCCCCAATACAAGTTGAGATCTTGCTGAAAGCATCTTAACTTATTGTAATGTATTTGCTTCCTGCAATTCTTGTAAGATAAGAGGCTGAAAACTCTGGGCAATACGCCGTTTGGCCACAGCGTTTGCAAAAAGGGGAAGGGAAAAAAATAAAATAAACCAGCCCGCAACTCCGGGCATTGTATTGCTCGGCCCGTGTCACGTGTATTGCTCTCCTGCAGTTGTTGAACTCCCGGGTTAGTTCAATAGTAAAAGGATCGTTTGGCAGCAGTCTTGTTTTTCTTGCTCTGCAGCCCTCTTGTAATTTTTTTCCAGCACCAGAGGGTAAGTAGCCACATTTAATGGAGATTCCTGAGGTTTTGCATTCATGACTCATGAATGCATTTGCATTTGAGCCGTATTAAAAGTACGGCAAAGGCCAAGCGTAAGAGACTTCCAGGTTGCTGCGTAATATGTACTGTATCCCCGGATAAGTATAGTTTGATAGATGATGAAGTTTTAAGGCAATGCATGCCTGCAGCTATAAAATCAGGTATTATTGAAAACAAGTTTCTATGGAGATCCTCACTCATCCAAGTCCTTGTTGTTCCAGGAGTGCCTTTTCAAGAGGCAATTGGACTTTATGGGTCTGTCTTTCTTTTTCTTTCTTTCTTTCTTTCTTTCTTCCTTCCTTCCTTCCTTCCTTCCTTCCTTCCTTCCTTCCTTCCTTCCTTCCTTCCTTCCTTCCTTCTTTCTTTCTTTCCCTTCCTCACTCATCCAAGTCATGGTTGTTCCAGGGGTGCTTTTTCAAGAGGCAATTGGACTTTATGGGTCTGTCTTCCTTCCTTCCTTCCTTTCTTTCTTTCTTTCTTTCTTTCTTCCTTCCTTCCTTCCTTCCTTCCTTCCTTCCTTCCTTCCTTCCTTCCTTCCTTCCTTCCTTCCTTCTTTCTTTCTTTCTTTCTTTCCCTTCCTCACTCATCCAAGTCATGGTTGTTCCAGGGGTGCTTTTTCAAGAGGCAATTGGACTTTATGGGTCTGTCTTTCTTTTTCTTTCTTTCTTTCTTTCTTTCTTTCTTTCTTTCTTTCTTTCTTTCTTTCCTTCCTTCCTTCCTTCCTTCCTTCCTTCCTTCCTTCCTTCCTTCCTTCTTTCTTTCTTTCTTCCTTCCTTCCTTCCTTCCTTCCTTCCTTCTTTCCCTCCCTCCCTCCCTCCCTCCCTTCCTTCCTTCCTTCCTTCCAAGCAAAATATCTTCAAAGGGAAAAAAAAAACCTCGAAACTCCAGTTGCTTCTTGAAAAAGCATCTTCGAGTGGGGATATTGAAGGCAACTTAACATTTCCCGTAAAATGTCACAGGATTGGCAGTTACATTTTGCCACTTTGCTCTTGTGGTTTAAAGGCTACAAACTAGAAATCAGAAGAAATTGAATTCAAGCCAGCCTTTAGGGCAGTATTTCTCAACCTTGGCAACTTGAAGATGTCTGGACTTCAACTCCCAGAATTCCCCAGCCAGCATTTGCTGGCTGGGGAATTCTGGGAGTTGAAATCCAGACATCTTCAAGTTGCCAAGGTTGAGAAACACTGCTTTAGGGTTTGACTATGGGCCAGTCACTGTCTTTTCAGGCCAATTCACCTTACAGGATTGTTATTGTGGGGAAAATAGGAGGAGGAAAGAGTATTAGGTATGTTTACTGCCTTGAGTTATTTTAAAAAAATAAATAAGGCAGAGTATAAATACATAAATAAAAAAAATAAGAATAAGGTCCTTGATTATATCCTCTTGATTTATGTAGCACTTTTCCTTAAATTACCTATACAATATGTACAGCAGGGTAGCTGATCACTTAACAGAGATTGTATGAGACACACAATAACTGCAGGTTTCATACATTGATGATTTCTGGGATGAATATGCCCCCCCCCCTTGTATTCATCCTTCCTCTCTGAACTGCAGAATTTAGCTCAAGGTAACTTAACAAGGTAATAATATAGGCTGAGAATCTTGTTATCCTGACATCTGTTCATTACCCAGCCCAAAAGTGAGGAAAAATAAATTGGCTAAAAAGAATATGATTTCACTGTTTTGTATTTAATTTAATGTAATACTGATGTAAAGCATATTGAATATGTAAAAGCATATTCAAAACAACCCTACGTAGTTACACAGTTTATTCCGCTTTTTCATCATACAAAAACGTATTTCTCTCCACAGAAGCCATGTACAATATGCCAAAATGCTAGCCCAAACTGACTGATATTTTTTTCCCCAGAATAGTTAGTGAATCTGAAATTTACCCTCAAGTAAGGAAGCAGCAAGCAAAGACATACAGACTGTCTTTTAAATATCCATCCTAAAGCTTGGAAGCATTTCTAGAAATAATTTTTTAAGGTTTTCTATATATGCTATGGACAATTTAACGGCAGAGCAATAAGTAATCTTAGCCACAAAGGTAAATTTTCAGGCAATAATTGTAAGAGCTGAGAAGATGAGTGATAATATAATTTAACTCTCAGGTTTTCCACTAATTAATTCATGTCTAACTTGAGCATTAGTCTCAGGAGGAATTAATCTCTGATCACCATCAATATGATCCAGCTTAAATGTTGTGTTATGTTCCAGGATGGGATTGGACTGGATTGGATTTGGCTACGCAGCTTTAGTAGCTTCTGGTGGAATAATTGGCTATGCAAAAGCAGGTAAGAATATTGGTGTCGATCATCGAGTTCTTAAAATGTAAAGTTGTGAAGTAACAAGGGTTTTTTTTCTTCCCAACATGCATTTTTCAACCTGCATTCTGATAATAAGCTGCTGTTACTAGTCTTGTGATAAGATGGTGTTTAACTGTTGCAGGGAATAGATTCCTCCTATTCGAGATACTGTTTTGGGGTGATAATCTCACAAAACAGCTTCTGCTGCTACATACTGATATCTTATATTGTAACACCCAATTTTGTATGGTACAAGTGACATCGCTTTTGTCTTTATTAATGTGTTGTTTTTTTCTGTCTTACAATTTGATCTACTGAAGAGTTCAAAGCAACTCTCTTTGGATAAGTAGTGCTGAGGACAATTTATTACTTTAATTAGTGTTTGAAAGATCCATATTCTGTCTAGGATTCATGAAGTTTAAAAAAATAGATATTTTTTCATCAATTAATGGCCCACTTTCAGTTTCAAAACTGATCTATGAAGTATGACTGATGGTTTCTTGAAAATCAATAAAGCTAATGTATTTTAATTTTAAGTTTGAAAGAGGAAAAAAAAACATGCTTTTTAATTGAAGTTTCTCCCTTTCTGGAGTGCTTTTTTTTTAAAAAAAATATTGAATAAACATTAAAAACAACTCCCATCCAGTCACATGGGCGGCAAGCCACTCCCACAAAGGAGGTCACACCCACAGAGTAGGTTCGAACAATTTTTGAAACCCACCACTGGTATAAATGATGTCCCCCAACTAGTGGTAATTAATGCTTCCTGTGTATTAGATTTTACAAGGACATTAACACCCCATTGAAACCTTTTAAAAAAATCCCAACCAAGGGTTGTAATCAGAGCAAAATACTATTGCTTGCCCAATGTCTATTTATCCTTAACAATGACAGTTCATTTTGTTTATTCAAGGTAGTGTCCCCTCTTTGGCTGCTGGTCTTCTTTTTGGTGGGATAGCTGGACTTGGAGCATACCAACTGTCTCAAGACCCAAAGAACATTTGGCTTTCTCTGAGTAAGTCTACCTGAAACAAATAGATACATAAGACTCATAAATATAATTATTACAAGCCTTTGACAGGGTCGGAAGGGTCCTTGGAGGTCTTCTAGTCTAACCCTCTGTCCAGGTAGGAAACCCTACACCACTTCATACAAATGGTTATCCAACGTCTTCATAAAAACTTCCAGTATTGGAGCATTCACAACGTCTGGAGGCAAGTTGTCCCACTGATCAATTGTTCTAACTATCAGTAAATTTGTTCTTAGATCTAAGTTGCTTCTCTCCTTGATTAGTTTCCACCCATTGCTTCTTGTTCTACCCTCAGGTGCTTTAGAGAATAGTTTGACTCCCTCTTCTTTGTGGCAACCCCTGAGATATTGGAAGACTGCTATCATGTCTCCCCCTAGTCCTCCTTTTCATTAAACTAGACATACCCAGTTCCTGCAACTGTTCTTCATATGTTTTAGCCTCCAGTCCTCTAATCATCTTTGTTGCTCTTCTCTGCACTCTTTCAATGTATTTAATACCATTTATTCATTAGAGTACAATTGATTTTGCTCAATAGCAGCAAAATCCTCCAATAGAATTTCTTCAATAGGAAATTGAAAAAACCCTACGCGTTTTTTAAAATAAGGGCACTAATTTGCAGTAAATTAGGGAAGATATCAAACGCTGGAACAAGATACTATTTTGGAAACCATTTGAACATCACATTACCAAAAAGTATATAGAGGCTCTAATAGGTTTAGTTCAAATCCATTATGTTAACCATTAACCCCTATGAGCTATCTCATTCCCCCAAGGAATAGATGTTGAATAGAATGAAAATGGAGTTTATTATTCAGATTTATTGGGCTGGTTTGGTTTGCTCAAAAAACTGAAGACGCTTCTTGGACGAGAAGTGAAACATCTTCAAGGAAAAAGCAAAGTCCACTTGCTTTTTGAAAAAGCAACCTCCGGGATGTTTGCTCGATTTACCATCGTAGGCCAAAAAAATCCAAAAGAGAGATATAAAAAAAGGCAAAAATACGTTATTTGAAATAAAACATAATTTTGAAAACCAGATAAAAAAAGAGGACTGTTGGGATATGTTTGAGGTAGAAGTGCAAATATTCTTAAAAAGTGTTCATTTGAGGATGTTGCAATGTAGGGAGTGCATTATTTGACTCAGAGAGTGTTTAGAGATAAGATATTAAGCGTGGCCCGACAAAACCGCGCTTGTCAAAATAGCGGCGATAAAACTGCATTGCTAAAGCCGCGACGTCATCACCGCGGTCATCACCGTGGCGACAACAGCGCAGCGACAGAAGGGCTCTTTAAAACAGCGCAGCGACAGAAGGGCTCTTTAAAACAGCGCAGCGGCAGAAAGCCGATTTAAATTAAGGTAAGGGTTAGGATTAGGTTTAGGGGTTCGGTTTAATGGCTCTTTAAAACAGCGCGGCGGCAGAAAGCCGATTTAAATTAAGGTAAGGGTTAGGATTAGGTTTAGGGGTTTGGTTTAGGGTTAGGGTGCTTCGGAAGGCGCGGATTTGCCCTCCGCGGTTATGTCATCGCGCTAGGGTCGCCTTTTTCCTTAGCGCTTCGGACGGCGCGGATTTGCCCTCCGCGCTTATGTCGGCGCGGATAAGGGCTTCACGGTTTTGTTGGTGAACCGATATTAAGTGAATATTGTTGGCTTTTCATTAACACCCTTTTCAGATTGGCAGTTCCTTACAGAAACACCCATGAGATAATAATGCATCGTATGTATTCTGTTTTTTAATATATTTAATTTTTTTTTTCATTAGTTGCTTCTGGAACCTTAGCTGGCATTATGGGAATGAGATTCTACAACTCAGGGAAATTCATGCCAGCAGGATTGATTGCTGGCGCAAGGTGTGTGCTTTTATGTTTTCACTGTTGCATGAAGGGTGTGATTCTTGTGTTAACTTTTGAGGGGGCTTTATGAAACGTACTGAGATTTATGTCTAAGGATACAACACCATGCTACAACTGTGCTTTTTAGAGAGCCGAGGTGGCGCAGTGGTTAGGGTGCAGTACTGCAGGCCACTTCAGCTGACTGTTATCTGCAGTTCAGCGGTTCTAATCTCACCGGCTCAAGGTTGACTCAGCCTTCCATCCTTCCGAGGTGGGTAAAATGAGGACCCGGATTTTTGGGGGCGATATGCTGACTCTGTAAACCGCTTAGAGAGGGCTGAAAGCCCTATGAAGCGGTATATAAGTCTAACTGCTATTGCTATTGCTATTTTCAAAAACTGATCATTAGTAGAAATGGCTTTTTAAAATTGTAATAGTTTTAGATTAAATAACATGTTTATCAAATGAAACCAAAATGACATTGAGCAATCCCATAATTTTGGAAACTCTGGGACCAGACTACAGTATATCCAAAATGTTTCTCTTCCTCTTTCTTCCACCTACTCCGACTACAAGTATGTACGTTATTTTCAGGCTGAGGACCATGATTGGCCATTAAATGATATGTCAGCGTGTGATCAGAAATAGAAGAAGGAAATGGAACATAAACTAAGTTAGGCTTAAGTTAGCTTTAAATTAGCTTTCAGTTAGCATTGTTAATACCATTCATGTGATTCCCATGCATTTAACAATTTTTTCCCCTCTGTCACGTTAAAAATGACAATTTAATAGCAATTGGAAAATTTCTTTAGCCTCGCAAATCTTTGGTTATACAGTCTCAAGTTACAATCTGCCTCCCCTTTTCCAACCAACTGCCTTACTCTAAGCCACAGGTGTCAAACCCGCGGCGTCACGTTGCCCTCACATGATGTATCGCGATGTTTTTTCCCTTCACGGAGCTGGGGTAGGCGTGGCTTGTGCGTGACGCATCCGGCCCATAGGCCGCCAGTTTGACTCCCTCTGCTCTAAGCAATGTTTCTCAATGTCTTTGGCCCTTGGCAATATTCTGGCTGGGGAATTCTGGGAGTTGAAGTCCACACTTCTCAAAGTTACCAACCTTGAGAAACACTGCTCTAGAGTAATGTGACCACAATGGTTGCATGTCAATATCTCTATCAAGAACATTTCTTGTTTGCATCTGCAACAAGCTACGGTGACACCAAAACTAGGTCTTCTTGCAGTACCGTCATTATGTGTTCATACCTGATGTCTGGTTGTAATGTGGCCTTTCCATGATTTTATTTATTTATTTAATTATTTGTACAAATAAGTGAAGGTTATTTGAACCAGTGACGTGCAGTCAGGGGAGGCAGGAGAGGCAGAGCCTCACCACTGTCATCATGAAAAGAAAAGAAATGTAAAAGGAAAAAGGCTGAGGTAGTTGCTGCCAGAGTCACAGTGGATGACTCTGCTTAGTGCTTAACTGTTTAAAAAAGCCTCTAAAAAAAGTGCCCTCTGCAGGAGGAGGCGGGAGAACCACGTGCCTCATTTAGTCTGACTTTATGATCACTCGAGAAGAGTTAAGCAAGGGTTAAAAGCCGAAAAATTCCTTATGTAGATGAGGCACGTGGTTCTCTCGTCTCCTCCTGTAGAGGGCGTTTTTTTAGAGGCTTTTTTAAACAGTTAAGCAGAGTCATCCATTGGGGACTCTGGCAGCAGCTAGCCCAGCCTGACCTCAACAACTCTTGCCTTTTTCCTTTTACATTTTTACATTTTCATCATGGCAGACAAGAGCAGAGTTGAAATCCTCTGTGAAACAGCTGGAAAAGGTATGTGGGTGGGAGGGAGGGGGAGGAATTCAAAATTAATGTAATTTGTAAGTAATTGTATTATTGCAAGTAGTGTGTGTGTGTGTGTGTGTGTGTGTGTGTGTGTGTGTGTTTTACCCGCCTCTGCTGGTGCGCGGGCTGGCACTTTTTTTATGTCGGACATAGTGGCAGGGCTTTTGGACATAGCGGCAGGGCTTTTGGACATAGCGGGACGCCTCTATGGCGGATACAGCCGCGGGGCTTTCGGACACAGCGCCGGGGTGTCCGAAAGCCCCGCGGCTGTGTCCGACATAGAGGCATCCCACCTCTATGGCGGACACAGCGCCGGGGTGGCAGGGCGACTTTTGCCCGCTTGCCTCACCAGCCATAAACCTAACCGCACGTCACTGATTTGAACATATCCAACACGCCTTTCTCCTCCTATGTTCCCCACAGCAACAACACTGTGAGATGCACTGGGCTGAGAGAAAGTGACTGGCCCAAAGTCACCTAGCTGCCTTTTATGGCTAAGGCAGGACTAGAACTCACAGTCACCTAGTTTGTAGCCTTGCACCTTGACCACTAGACAAAGTTTCTCCCCCACCAATGTATTTGCTTCCCCCTCTTTGTCTCTAATTAAACCCCAAACCAGAATGTTTGAGATAGGACATTCATGTCAAAAATTTTCTATTTTCTTTTATTTCCCATAAACTGTTTTTTTTTTCTTTCAAGTCTGGTGATGGTTGGAAGACTTGGGCTGAAGATGTATGACAAACCCCACGAAGGATAACAGGCCGATCTCTGTGGCTAAGAAGACAGCTCAGACATCAGCTCAAATATGCCACGCTGAACTCACCAAAGCACGTATCCTGATTTTTTAAGTGACCAGATGCAAATGTGTTTGTGAATATAGACTTTTTTATACAAGCATTTCTTTCTCCATTCCAGTAGGAACTATTGATTAGTGTAGTGTTCTGACCCTCTTTGTTCCACACCAAAGCACACTCCGAGCCAGAGATAAATTACGGCCTTTAATTAACAGACAAATAGGTCCTTGGCAGCAACCGCATAGATAAACTTGGGCAGCAATAAACACAGATAAGGCTTGGCAGCAATCCAGCCTGCCAAGCTCATACAAAGTTCCCCGACATTCGATTCTGTGTTGACTTCTGCAAAGAGGGGCGTGTGCACAAGTAGTCTTTTTATAGTCTGGAGAGGAGCCTAATGACCACCAGCTGAGTACAATCCCCTCCTGTAATTGCATAACTGTTCCTGACACCTATTAGCTCTTCGATGGTGTGCATCCAGGAACAACTCACTGCTGGCCTCCGGCTCACTCTCCCTTGTCTCCTCCCCACTGGTCCAAGGCTCAGGCGCCTCCTGGTGGCCAACCAGCCTCTCTGTGCCCTGCTCGGGGTCGGAACCCTGTCCAGGGTCCTCCAGAACTGACTCATAGGGCCCCTCGCTGTCGGAGTCTGGTGGCAGCTCCAACGGCTCCTGCTGGGCCACAACAGTGTAGTAAATTCTTTTTTCATATTCCTCAAAGTGGTAACAAGAGAAGTAGCTGGAAAAAGGCAAAGAAGTAGGTTGGTTGAGCTAAGAGAGAGAGAGAGAAAATAGGGTCAGCCAATATTCCTTTCTACTCCTGTGTCTTTTATAGAGTTGCGTGGGCAGGGTGCTGATACTATTTGCTGGCGTCACATTATCTCACCCAACTCGGGGAACAAATATCCCTTGCGTAAACATTTCCAGTGTGAAGGAACCAATGAGCTTTCCCTTGCCTGCGGTGCTCCAGATGCTGAGGTCTCTGCGGTTGCCTTAAGCCAGCTTACCATCGTGACCCGTCAAAACCGCGGTCCACTAAAGCGCGCCCGATTAAAGCGCGTACCTGACGTCGTCAGCAGCGCGACAAATACGACCGCGGAGAAAAAAGGGCGCTTTAAAAAGCGCTTTTAAAGCAAGCCGATTCACATAAAGGTAAGGGTTAGGTTTAGGGTTAGGTTAAGGGTTAGGTTTAGGGTTACGTTAAGCGTTAGGGTTAGGGTTAGGTTTAGGGTTAGGTTAAGGGTTAGGTTAAGGGTTAGGTATAGGGTTAGGTTTAGTGTTAGGTTAAGGGTTAGGTTTAGGGTTAGGTTTGGGGGGGTTAGGTTTAGATTCACGCGTTAATTTTAAGTTTACCGCTCACAGCGTGCTGTTTTCGTCGCGCTGTGATGACGTCACGTACGCGCTTTCGTCGAGCGCGCTTTAGTCTACCGCGGTTTTGTGGTGGAACCGCTTACCATAACCTGGTGTTGATCTGATTTATAGGAAATACACCATTTCATCATTCTGAACCAAGATGGTCAGTTGCTGAAACGAAGGGGTTTCCTGATCCATATGCAGGGAAGGTATCAGGATGAAGCAACAATAGATTGAATGTTGAGCTCTTGGTTTGTCCCTGAAGAAATGGAGATCTTCCCTCTGTCTAAAATACTCCTAAAATAAATTTTGTTTTGCGAGTGAGTCTCCATGGAACATAACTACTCCTGTCTTCTTTCTCAAACTATTGTTTATCAACTGTTTACAAGAAGGGGTTGAAATGCAATCTTTAATCATGAATCCGTGCTTTGTCAAAACCACTAAATTTGTTCTTATCTATGAGCTTTTCATGATATTAAAACCTTCCCAGATTACATAATGCTTCTACTGTGATTTCTTTAAAGAAAGTTTCTGATAGGGCCTAGAAATTGTAGGACTTCGTTGTAACATGTACAAATACTTTGCAGTCTGCCAGATCAAAACTTGCTTTGCAAACAACTTCAAATTGGTCTTCTTCCACAGAGTGCTTCAGAAATCCTGCAAGCTAAGAAAAGAGGATTTCTGTCAGGTCAGAATAGGCTCAGGTAGTCCTTGATTTACAGCAGTTTGTTTAATGCCGATTTAGAAGTTACGGCAGTACTTTAAAAAATGACTTATGACTGTTTTTCACTCTTATGACCATTGCAGCATCCCCATGGTCATATGATAAAAATTCAGATGCTTGGCAACTGACCCATATCTATGACGGTTGAATTGACCTGATAAGCAAACTCAATGGGGAAGCCAAATTCATTTAGCAGCTGTGTTACTAACTTAAAAACTGCAGTGATGCACTTAACAACTGTGTCAAGAAAGGACGTAAAATGGAGCAAAACACATGTAACAACTGTCTTGCTTAGCAACAAAAAAATTAGGCTAAATTGTCATAAATTGACAATGCTAACTTTAATTTGCAGGGGGTCTGCAACAATGCTTCACAACAAATTGTGTAGGAATAATGAACCTAGCAATGTAAGAATACTTTTAAAAGGTATTGTTATTGCTGTGTTGAACATTTAGTGGACAAGATTTTTGATTGACAAAGCTACCACACAAAGTGGTTAATTCTCAGAAGAGTTACCGTGGAGTCACTCCTAATTTCCTCTTCACTGCGACCCCAGCCAGATTTTAGTTACAGGAAGCAAGGTTGAGCACAGTGTATGTTTGCTTGACCTTAAGGGTTCCAGATATTGCATACAGACATTAACACATACAGGTCACTTTTATTAGTATTGTTTGATCTTGATTAATTCATTGTACGAGGCGCAATGACAATAAAGTAAACTAAACTAATTAAGTAATTGACTTAGGCTACGCTGTTATGTTGTAAGCAATTTCATACTCGTTTCCCCTTTTCACAGACAATTAGACTGAACACATCACAAACAACACGCAATGGGAATTATTCCTCTGGTCAGAATCCCTGGATCAATTGAGACAGATCCTCTTTCAGATGCCAACTGGTTTCATACAGTCTTGAGTAATGTCATGACATCATCTTAGAAACCTGTAAGAACGAAAAATGTTAAGCAGAAAAAAAACTTGTGGAATGCAAACAGCAACCCCCCCAAAATAGTTCAGTGGGTCCTCTTAAATCAAAACATGCATGGAGGCTACAAAAACTATATGTACCCCTAAGAAGAAGACCTGATGCATATGGAACTAATTATCTGCCTGCTACTGGGATGACTTATGGATCAATTGTGACATAGGAGAAGTAAAAGGAATAAGAATAAAAAAATATGGGACTGAAATCATGTGATTCTGAAATAGAATAGGGGGAAAAAATTCAGAGGTTGAGAGCTTGCCAGAAGCTGGCTGAGAAGATTGCCGATGGTGTTCACGTGATCCTGGGATACTGCAGTCATTGTAAATACATGCCAGTTGCCAATCATCCAAATTTTGATCATGTGACCGTAAGGATGCTTGGGTTGTTTGTAAGTACTAGGACCAGTTGTAAGTCACTTTTTTTCAGGGCCATTGTAATTTTGAACAGTCATTAAACGAATGATTGTAAATCGAGGGCTACCTGTATACATTTTCTTAATAAATAAATATCTTAGCCACATGGAAGCTGAGCAAGTACCTTCAGACCTACCCCTCGCATTCAACCAAGCTATCTTACAGCAGAAGAATTGGAGAAGGGAGTTAGCAATAGCAATAGCAGTTAGACTTATATACCGCTTCATAGGGCTTTCAGCCCTCTCTAAGCGGTTTACAGAGTCAGCATATTGCCCCCAACAACAATCCGGGTCCTCATTTTACCCACCTCGGGAGGATGGAAGGCTGAGTCAAGTTGAGCCGGTGAGATTTGAACAGCCGAACTGCAGAACTGCAGTCAGCTGAAGTAGCCTGCAGTGCTGCATTTAACCACTGCGCCACCTCGGCTCTATGTATGTACTGTATGCTTTTTGGGGGGGGGTGGCAGGGGGGAAGCAACATGACGAGGTTAACTGCCTGGTGTTTAATTGACTAGGTGAGTTAATCTATTTTGTTTTTCTCCCCATAATACTTTACTACATCTTAGAGTATCCACAAGATTCAAGGTTCATTCAAAATGATGAAAGTTTTTGTGTTGTCATGAGACACGTTCTGTTCCTTTCATCTGTGTGTAAAATGTCACTGTGCACTTGCAAAAAGCAGCATAGCTGGCATTGCAATGCTGTTTTCATCATTTAATGCCTCCAAATCGCGCACCCAGTCGTGACAACCAGACCTTCGTGCTAAAGTCTCTATGGTTAGATTGACAGGGTAACTCGGGGAAAAGTAAATCCCGTGCTTAATTTGCTCTTCCCAACATGACACCTTTGCTGTTCTTACAATCTGTAAGAGCAACTGCTGAGCAATGTCTTGACGTCCTATGAACTGCAGACAGCTGAAATAAACTGTTTGCAAAGATATCTTCAGCCACTTAATTGTTTAGCAAAACGTTGCATGTCTTTTCTCCAAGAAATCATAGCATATGGAACATATTGATCTGCAAACATTGTAAGCCTGATATTGTGGATTCGTTTCATTAAAAAAAGGACAGATTACATCCTTTCGGATTGTAATTTTAATACAAGCAAGAAATCTTGATGTTGTGTGTGTGTGTGTGTGTCAGAGGTGGGTTCCTACCAGTTCGCACCTATTTGGCACCTCTCTGTTTCCTGTTCCTGTATAAGAAATGTATTGGTTGTCAGACTCTCATGGGGCCATGCAGGGGCAACTCTCTAAGCTGTGTTTTGAATCCAGGTTTGGTTGAGTTATCAGATGCCATGTGGTCAGTTGTGGCCAATATTATCATGCTTTAATCCCATCCCCCCTGGAGCTGAAGTGGAGAAGCCTTTATTATGTAAAGTGGACCAGCTTGGCCTTCTTAATGGCCCATTGACAAAGTGGGGATGAGCAGGAAGCTACAGGCAGCTATTCTGTCTTTTAAAACATGTTTGTTTCTTTTCACATCCAGAGAAATATTCTGCCTTTTCAATATTTCCTAGGATATTTCATTTTTTCTGGGAGAGGGCTGGGTGATAACTTCCTACAGAACCACGTAAACATTAGCCCACCAAAAATACAGCAGGGCAGAAGAGAAAAAAATATTTCCCCCTGCATTATTTTTTGATCCCTAGAATCTGCTGGTCACCTCTCTTTGCTTATCCAAATGTTCTTTCCTGGCTACAAATCAAACACTGCTATTGCTCAGAGCAAAAGTGGTCTCTCTACTACTGATTGTAACCACCTTGAGGAAATCTCAGTGTGATACCCTTGAACTTTAAATGAACAAACCAGCATTTTCAACCATTTATTATTGATGCAACTCAAGCACGGATCTGTACAAAACTCTCGCTCAATTGTAACCGACAGTAGCCAGGCTGGAAATTGCTGAGTGATACATGAAAAGCTGGCTCAAGTGCGTAAGCAGCTTATAACTGTGTAAAAGAAAACTAGGCTATTGTGGTATAATAGCAAATCTCGATTATAAAGAGCAAGCAGAGATCTGCGTCATGCAGGTATCTGTTGAATAATATCTGGAAAATTCAGAAGCCAAGAATAACTCTTTCATTTGGCAACTTAGTTTAGAATCATCAGGATCTGATAAATAGGAATACATGGTTTCTTTCTTGAATTCATTTATATTTATTGAGACTTTTGCATGCAGTAAAAGTCAAATACAAAGAAAAAATAGGAAAGAAAGAAAAAGGTGCAGGAAAAAAAAGGTCTGTGTTGTTGTTTTTCCTCTGACCAAACAAATCAACTTTCCCATCTCAGCAAAAGTTCTGACATTTTTACAATCCATTCCTCCACTGTGGCAATTTCATTATTCTTTCATTGTTGAGCATATAGTCTTGCTGCAGTTACTGTTGTGGCCCAGCAGGAGCCGCTGGAGCTGCCACCAGACTCCGACAGCGAGGGGCCCTCTGAGTCGGCTCTGGAGGATGTGGAGGACCCTGGACAGGGTTCCAACTCCGAGCAGGGCGCGGAGAGGCTGGTTGGCCACCAGGAAGCACCTGAGCCTTGGACCAGTGGGGAGGAGACAAGGGAGTGTGATCCGGAGGTCAGTACTGAGCTGTTCCTGGATGCACACCATCGAAGAGCTACTAGGCGTCAGGAACAATTATGCAATTACAGGAGGTGATTGCACTCAGCTGGTGGTCATTAGGCTCCTCTCCAGACTATAAAAAGGCTACTTGTGCACACACCCTCTTTGCAGAAGTCAACGCAGGATTGAATGTCGGAGGACATTACTGTGAGCTTGGCAGGCTGGATTGCTGCCAAGCCTTATCTGTGTTTATTGCTGCCTGAGTTTGTCTAAGTTGCTGCCAATAGCCAGTAGCTATTTGTTATGCTTGGCTTTCAGCCACCGAGGTGTTGGTGTCTTGCTATTAAAGTACATTCCAGTTAAGCTTGTCTCGGCATTCGTTACTGGACGGAGGAGGGGGTCAGAACAAGTTACCATATACCACGTGTTAGATCGGCAAGAAATAGCAAGCGAGAAGCGCGAGTGAGTTTCAGCACTTTTTATTGCAAGAGTAAATGACTGCGCTCTGCTGGCTAGGCTGCCGGAGCTCCCCTTTTAAGGAGCTCCAGCAGACCAGCTGGCCAATGATAGTTGTTTAAACTTCCCGGGGTTTGGGCAACCAATCTGCAGTGAGCATGTGAAAACATGTAAATTAAGGACCAGACAGCCAATGACTATTGTTCAAACATCCCGGGGTTTGGGCAACCAATCCCCGGTGAGCATGTGAAAACATGTAAATTAAGGACCAGACGGCCAATGACTGTTGTTTAAACATCCCGGGGTTTGGGCAACCAATCCCCAGTGAGCATGTAAAAACATGTAAATTTAACAACGTACGTCTGTATGTAACACCAGGGGTGTCAAACTCAATTTCATTGAAGGCTGTATCAGGATTGTGTTGGACCTCGGAGGGGGAGCGTGGCCAGGGGGGCGCGGGCCAGCTTGACATCACTCGTTCCGGGGGTGCCTGTGGTGGCCTGAGTGCTCTGCCAGCAAAAATGGACCTCAGGAGAGCCACATCACTGGCAGAAGCAATGTAGGCTGATCCTTCGGTGTTTCCAAGATGGCCCCACGGGCCAGATTTAAGCACCTTGACACCCCTGCCATATACAAAAATCAACTGTCCATGCATCTTTTCTAATTCATAGGCCCCATTAAAAAGTTACGGCTTCTTCACAATATTTATCTTTAAAATCCTTTGCAGCATCAGAAGATTCTTAGCTTACTCACAAGTTCATCATGCCTAGTAAAATGTCCCTTCATGTTTTTCCCATTGCCAACATTGGTTTGAAATACCTTTTTGTACGCTTATTATTTAAAAACGATACTGTAAATTTGATACCGGTTACCCACGTTGTCTGCCAAGTACAATATATCCAAAATTAATAGGCCATTTTTGTCATGCAATCTTTCACCTGTCCATTTGCTGTTTCAAATCTTAATAAAATTTTGTACTTATTTACTGTTACATGTTCATAATTTGTACCTAATTCCATTTCAAGTTATGCTTTAGGGTTTTAGTTCCAATTGTTTTTTTTTTTATCCATATCAAATCTTTCTGCTAACGGAACATATGAAAAACACTCAAAACTCTGTCCTTCTGCAGTTCTGTTGACTTCAACTAGAGATATATGGTTTCTGAATGCAAAAGAGAGTTGCACCTTTGCTGCAGAGGTAGGTTCCTATCAGTTCGCACCTATTCGGTAGAAACAGTTCATCAAATCTACCGAACCGGTTAGAAGAGGTTCCACCAGTGGACCCGGAAAGCAGGCCACACCTACAGAAGAGGTTCCACAATTTTTTGAAACCCACCACTGGTCCTTGGATATGATTATTCTACACTATCATGCTCATATTTATAAAACTCAGTGCCTCTGTGAAAGGTAAGGATGACTACTGCGTTTGTGGTGCAATCAGAACATTGCGTGTGTTGAAGTTGTTTTAACGCAAACCAAAGATGCCTTTTAAAAAACAAGTTTACATCCTATTCTTATGCATGCCAGTGCTGTGGGTGAGGTAATTTAAGGTGGTTCTGATAAGTGTCGTCGGCATCTTCGTATCCGGTCACATGGGCAGCAAGCCACTCCCATCCAGTCACATGGGCGGCAAGCCACTCCCACAAAGGAGGCCACACCCACAGAGTAGGTTCGAACAATTTTGGAAACCCACCACTGCCATATCTAATAGCCACCAATCAATCAGTTTATGTAGATCTCATTTAAAAAAAACATTATGTAATTCCAATTATGTAATCATTTCCCCCAATTAGCCTGATAATTGAAACAATAAAAAATATATTTCGATGTATGTTTGCTCACCTCAGCAAATCAAATTGGGGAAAGGCAAGCGTTTCTCTAACATTTTATTTGAATATTGTGTTTTCAAGCCTTGATTGTGAGCCCAAGATGAGAAGTGCAAGGAAGGAGGTGGGGGTGGGGGAATCTCTGTGAAAAGACAAGATATAAAACAGAATTAAGTGCTGCTGACACAGCTAGAGACAATGGCATTTTGCCCAGCTACAGAGGTCTGAGATCCTGCTGTCAAAAAAGCACTAAGGAGAAAGGATTTATATGCTACCTCATTATTTATTTATTTGTTTGTTTATTTCAGTGGATATTTAAGAACACAATTTTAAAGAGAGAAAAAGATGTTTACAAGCCAGACCAGGTTAAATATACAATTTTAAATAACATTATCTTAGTGCTGCCTTTAAAAAGTCTCTTGCATCAATTTAAGACGTTAAGAACATTTTAAAAATCAAATCGACTTTTAACAATAGTCAGTAAAACAGGAGCTATAAGTCAGTAAGGAGAGTTAATAGAAATTTCTGTCAAATTCAAGATTTCTGTCTACAGTCACCGAATCAAACAAAAGTTTGAGCATTAAAACTTTACGTTAAAAGAAGCCCAAATTTTGAATCTAGTACAAATGTGTATATATGTAGAACTATTGTCAGCCCTTCTTCATTCAAAAATCAGGAAAGAAAACCACCGGACTCCGTTTGTTGAAATCAAGTGTACTTTTACTAATTATAAATGAATAGAAGCGAAGCGAAGCGAAGTCTGATTATTTAGGCGCGAAAGCGAATAATATATTGTATAATTAATTCCCCTCCCCTTGGCATCCCGAATACAGTCCAATCATAATTCTCCCAAGTGTCAGGTGTGAGATAACGTCGAAAGGCATCACCTGCATGGAATGGTGGACCGTTGGCCTTGGCGGGAAACACTCCTCCTCCACATGCGCAGTAGGGTGGTCAGTTCAAAATCTAGAATCTTCCTCCAGCACAACAATGAATCCCCTCCCAAATACCATGCCCCCCCTCCCCGTTTCAATGGCAGCCGAAGCAGCAGCAAAGCGGAGGCTGACAACTATGGAATCAGTGCTGTTTATTTTTTTTTATAATATATTTTATTTTCATTTTCATTTTCATACACTCACATGTATACACCATACAGTATTAAACAATAATTGCATCAATTCCTCTTGTCAACAATGCCCCAGAAAATAAAAGCCAATATACCGCTTCCATTCTCCATACACCTCTTTCTTCCATCACCCTCCAACTTTCTATCTTCCCTCCATCATCCCCCTCTACCCTACTTCCCCTCCCCCTCTACCACTCCTCTCTCCAAATCCGCTCCCTCCCTTCCTTTTCGCCTTCCCCCCCACCCTCTCTCCCATCCCTCTCTACCCATCCTTCTTCTTTCCTCCTCCTCCTCCCCTTGGTGTATTTCCAGTATATGTTAATGTACTTGGCTTATCCTATTTTTAAAGAAAAATTTGAGAAAAACAGTATACATGTGAAGTCACATTGCATTGAGATCTAACACATCGTGTCTAGCCTAAGATATATCCCTCCCTCCCCCCACCTGACCCCCCGACCCCCCACCTCCTCCCCCCCCCGACTTCCCAGAACCCGTACACGGTATAGTTTTTTAACAAACACAGTCTAAAATCTATTGAGAAAAAAGAAATAAAGAAATTAATAACATCTCTACATTGATCTTAGCTTCTTCTTGCTAAGCTAACTTTAAACAATTTAAATCATTCCTGATCTTAAGCATAGGCTAACTGCTGTTTATTAAATTGAGTTTGTTTTTGACATAAATGCATACTTCTACAACTTTATTATTATTTAATGATACTACATACCATTATCAGTCTTCTTTTGCCCTCTGGTGAGATGTATATTAATTCAATGTCTTCCCCTAATTACTCAGAATTTAGTAAAATTTGTTCCTTTATAAATCTAACTTTCATACTGAAGAATTTGGATACTAAAACACAAGGTGTCAGGCTTTTTTAGACAGGCTTTTTCAGAGGGTATATAAGGTTATGTAATGATAAAGATTAGGATTTGCTCCGCATTAAAAAAAAAGCTACGAGTATGACAGCTGGTTTCCTAAACTGAGAAAGTAGAAGGAATATAGCAACTGATGTTTAGTTGAATTACATTTTTCACTTATCCAAGAATGAAAACAGAATTTAGTCTTATGCAGTCTTTTTTATATGCCTAAAATGGGGAATCAACAATTATTTTGAATAAGAAAATAAATATTCGCCTGTTTCTTCTTCATAGGAATCTTTGTAAATGACTTTAATATAACTTAATATCACATGTGTGATGGATAGCAGTAGGCTGGGATACCTGCAGGCTGTTCAACATCTGGTTGCACTTCAAAATCTGCTACCATCTGTGAATAAGACTTCAATGAATATTATCTACTCCTGAGATCGGCTTGGGACTTAAATCATAAGGACAAATCCAGATTTTCCTTCCTTTCTGTTTCTGAAAATTACCTTGCCTAATTATAAAAAACTTCTAAATGCTTGCATGCTATTTTGTAAGAATTGGGTTGGCCTATTAAAGGCATTGGTTAAATATAGGAACATTTAAAAAAATAGTCAGGTCAATTTTTATTTCTAGTTATTTCATGAAGATATTCGGTTGGTTCCATTCTAATAATATGGAAATGATTGTCACTGTCTTCTTCAATAAGCGTATGTATCAGAGGTGGGTTCCTACCAGTTCGCACCTATTTGGTAGAATCGGTTCGTCAAATCTACCGAACCGGTTAGAAGAGGTTCCACCAGTGGACCCGGAAAGCAGGCCACACCTACAGAAGAGGTTCCAAAAAATTTTGAAACCCACCACTGGCAAGGATCTTGTAACTTGACAGCTTTAAGACTTGCGTGCTTCAATGCCAGAGTTTCTGAATAGCTACTTGGACCGACCTAAGTACTAATTCATAATTTCATATCCGGTCACATGGGTGGCAAGCCACTCCCACAAAGGAGGCCACACCCACAGAGTAGGTTCCAACAATTTTTGAAACCCACCACTGGTATGTATGTATGTATGTATGTATGTATGTATGTATGTATGTATGTATCTATCTATCTATCTATCTATCTATCTATCTATCTATCTATCTATCTATCTATCTATCTATCTATCTATCTATCTATCTATCTATCTATCAGTGGTGGGATTCAAATAATTTAACAACCGGTTCTCTGCCCTAATGACCAGCTGGGTAGGTGGGGCTTGGTGGTCATGTGATCATGTGGGTGTGGCCAACTCAGGGTCATTCAGGTCGATGGGCGCTTCGCCTTAGCTGTTACAATGTAATAAGGGTTAACCGGAGAGGCAGTTTCTGTAAGCAGGTCAATAAAGATTAGGCTAGAAACAACACCAGAATGTTTCCTTCCTGCCTTCCTTACAGGATTAGCCCTGTAAAGTGGGGAAAAAACAAAAGGAGATTTCTTCCAACAACCGGTTCTCCGAACTGCTTAGAAAGTTACCAACCGGTTTTCCCGGATAGGTGCGAGCTGGCTGAATCCCACCACTGGTATGTATGTACCTACACACCAAACATATGCATATATATCTTTACAAATTGCCTTAATAATTCCTGGAAGAATCATAAGGCCTGACGCAGTTTGGCTTTCAATCCTAATTCAAATGCTGCCACCTGCTGTGAGATAAGTAGTAAAACATATTATTATCCGATTTATGCACTAGAAAGGAGCTTTTGATTTCTTTGCTCCAGGAAATTTTTGGAAGTCCTATCTTTTTAAGAGTTAGAAAGGATCCTTTTGGACATTGAGGTAGTTCAGGGATCCAAATGAAAACATTGTCAAGATGTGGCTGTCAAAACTCATTTTGAACGCAATCTACAAGTCTCATTTTGAATACAACACGAGAAAAGCCACCATTTCTCTGGGTGACTGGTTCCACTACTGAACTCTTCTCATTGTTGAAAGGTTTTATTCTTATATTCAATCAGAATCTGCTTTCCTATCATTTAAATATCGAGTTATATTTCGGGTCATGCATAAGTATCTTTGCAAGATTCTCTTTTCTCAGTCTCATAACACATGTGGAAAAAAAAATACAAATCCTCAGTATATTTTCTGTAATGTTTTGGGATACCATCCAGCAATTGTATTTCTATAAAGATGTTATTTTTGAATTCTTTTTAAAAATAATATTGATTGCTCTACTTTTGACATTCACTATATTTGAAATTTGATTTTTTTTCCTTTGAATTTATTACTGTGAAATGAGAACTAAATATGTAATTTTAAAAAAAAAGAATAGTTATCCTAAAAAGCCAGATTATATGTGCACGGAGAAAGCAAGAAAGGGGAAGAGAAAATCTATGTGGGTTGTCCTTTTGTGATTGCCATCTGACTTATAAATCAATCCTCTTACTCTTATCCAGGAGTGTCAAACTCAAAGCCCGGGAGGAGGTGGGGGGGAGGCAGATCAGTCCCACGGGTTGCTTGTCTGGCCGTGGGGCTGCCCTGGAAATAGTGAAGGACTGGCCCATGGTGCCTTTGCCAGCAAAAACAGAATTTGCAAGGGCCGCACACAGAGGTGAGTTCCTACCAGTTCGCACCTATTCGGTAGAACCGGTTCGTCAAATCTACCGAACCGGTTAGAAGAGGTTCCACCAGTGGACCCGGAAAGCAGGCCACACCTACAGAAGAGGTTCCAAATTTTTTTGAAAACCACCAGTGACAGAGGGAGGGAGGGAGGGAGGGAGGGAGAGGCAAAGAGCTACACACACACACAGACTCACACAGAGAGAGAACGAGAAAGAGAAAGAAAGGAAGAAAGAAATAAAAAAAGAAAAAGTGAGAGAGAAATGAAAGAAAAAAAGAAAAAAGGGAGAGACAAAAGGAAGGAGAGAGAGAGAGAGAACACATGGCCGGCAAGCCACTCCCACCAGGTCACATGGCCGGCAAGCCACTCCCACAAAGGAGGCCACACCCACAGAGTAGGTTCGAAAAATTTTTGAAACCCACCACTGGCCGCACATTTTCACTGGCAGAAGGCTGCAGAAGGCCGGTCCAGTCAAAAACGAGCTCGCAACGGCCGCGTGTGCCCCCCCCCCGCTCCATTTTGATTGGCAGAGGGCTGCAGGAGGCTGTCCCAGCCAAAAACGGAGCTCGGAAGCCCATTTTTGCTGGCAGAGCACTTTGGCCACCACAGGCACCCCCAGCCCCCCCCCCAGGTCAAACACAACCTTGATGCAACCCTCAATGAAATCGAGTTTGATACCCCTGCTCTTTTCCAATCACAATTATTTGAAGGAGAAAAATAAAGTCACTAATGAGAAAATTAGCATATATGATAAGTTCACATTTGCTAAGTACGTACCTTTAGCCTTATAGTGAGCCGGCATAGGTTTCTTTTGTCAGGACTCTGCAGGTATGGACAACACTTATAATACGGTTCCTTTTTAGAGGAGGAAACATTTATTTCATAGCTCTTAGAAATGTGCCCTTTATAAGAAAGAACAAGGTCATTGTGTGGAGCCTCTCACAGAACTGAGGTTACAGCGGTTGCAAAATGAATAATGAGGTTTCCAAAAGGAATGATTTCCCATTCATCTAAAACAGCAAACCTCCAGATCTCAACCTCTCTACATCCTTTGTAGCAAACAGTAGAGCTGCGGTGACTCAATAGGAAGATGTGTGTGGGAGAACCAGACAGGTCTGAATCACCAGTTTCTTTATCTCTGAATCACCGTTAGTGTCATGTAAGACCGCACTTGCATAAGCTGAACCTGCCGAGAACCCATGTTATGCATTTGAAAACTGGTTTGCACAAAATGCACCATTTCTTTGTAGGAACAGATGATGACCTGTTTAGACAGGTAATTTAAGACATCGGTGAATTCCAAACGTTTTCCACGGGTTTGACAAGCAAGCTCTAATTTCACAGCTCTAGTTCTTTCTTGTTTAATGGATGTTCTTGCTAACGACTCCCTTATTTCTTGCTAACTACTCCCTTATTTCTAGCTGCAAGCAGAAATAAAATACAGTGACTTTATAGTAGGCAAATGGTGTTGAAAAAGGTGCCAGATGAATCACAAACATATAACACTTAGGTGGAAAGTGTGAGAAAAATATGCAATGCATATTACATTTTTTTTTAATCTGCCAAATAGAAAATACCTAATTACTGTCCGTAACATTTTAATAAACTGCGCAGTCATGAAAGTGACTTTCCTTTAGAAAATTCCCTTTGAATTTCCTTCAATTTGCCCAATGTACAACATAATTAATTAATTCAATCAAAAGTCAGTCCTTTAAGACAAACATCTAGGTATAATAACGTTAACCTATTTGTTGCCTCTAGCTTCAAGAGGCATTCACTTAATGGTATTGCATATTTCACTTCCTAATTTGAATTCTTTCTGAAACAAAGCATCTATGATCCATGCTTGCTTATCAAACTTCCAGTTGCAAGTGAGAAGTCATATTATATCAGTTGCCAAACCATCCTTATGGCTTTCCTTTGTTTTTTTCTAGTTCAGAAACAAGGAAAATAAATCAAAAGACAATATAATATTGAGCATGCTCCTAGAATTATGGTTAAGATTATAGTTTTGCTGCATATTTACATTTGGTTACTTCATGAATTATTTCCAGTTTTGGAATTTAATATCAAGCAATAATAAGACAATACACATTTATTTATTTATTAAGGATATACTAAATATTATTAATAATGTAAGACACTGAAGTAAATTGGTCAACTGTGATGGTTTTTATGTTCAGAGCATTGGAAGTAGGCACTCCTGTTATTAATTAAATAAATATGCAATATCTTTTTTAGGTTAAAAAAATAGTCCTTTCAAGTTTTTATATTAAGAGTTGTGTTCCCCAGGAAAATTTATTTGGGGTGCATGCAGAGATCAACACAGCCAAAGATAGCCCTAAATAGGTGTATAATAAAACAGGATGCTTCCCCCCGCCCTCTATCCTCTTTTTACCTCTTTCTGTCACCCTATTCTCACTTTCTCTGCCACTCAATTCATTTTTATTTTTACATCTTGCTAAAGAAGCAGTTCTTCAAGTGGGCATGCCTTCTGGCAGTGAATAAAGAGAGAGACAAAGCGTTGTCATGCACCATTTCTGCTGCTATGACCTAAAAAATATTTTTTTTGTTTTATGTGGCTGCTTGTTGGGAGATTTTATCATTGCTATGAACCTAAACGCTTTTTAACTACTACCGGTAGGTGAGAAGTAGAGGAAGGGCGGTATTTTCACATGCTTCCCACATGTCTGTTTCTCATGTAGCCTGAAAATAAAATGAGTTTCTAAATTTGAGACAAATGAAACTTTCTCTCCTTCCCCATCTCCCTCTCCCTCTTATGGCTTAGATGAAGGTGTGACTTATGTATGTATGTGTGTATGTATGTATGTATGTATGTATGTATGTATTTATTTATTTAATTTCTATGCTACCCATCTGCCCTGTTAGGTGACTCTGGGCAGCTTACAAATTATTTCTTAATACATCTTCTCCCTTTCCCATTTAGCCAGGTACTGCAAAGTATTCAGATATATTTTAACTTCTGGGAAGAAAAGAGGTTTGTAACAAAGTAAGAGAAATATTTATTGCCAGTGAAAAATGTTCTTTCAGTATAATATGTGTGTGGAAAAAGCTGAAAAACTGGACACATGGCGGGGGGTGGGGGTGGAGGAGAGGACGGAAGGGAAGTAGAGATAGTCCAAGAAGCAGAAAAAGGGATGAGATAGTTGATAATGAGAGATTGTTGTTTTAAAAAAAACGACAGCAACCCTTTTGCGCAGTATTGAATTACACACATTGATTTAAGTCTGTCAACCGCTCACAGGTCACTAATGCTTAAGTATTATTTCTGCATGCATTAATTTAAAAACGATTTTAACATTGGGAATAACAGCTAAGTTATTTTTTCAGGCACAAATAATAGGGAGGGGGCAAAAATGTATGCATTCTCATGGTGTGTGTGTGTGTGTGTGTGTGTGTGTGTGTGTTTATTTTCAAGAAAAAATATCGTGGCACGACAAAACCGCGCTCGACTAAAGCGCGCCCGATTAAACCGCGTCGCTGACATCATCAACAGGGCGACAACAGCGAGCGCGGAGAAAGAAGGGCGCTTTAAATAGCGCTTTGAAAGCAAGCCGATTCAAGTTAAGGTAAGGGTTAGGTTTAGGGTTAGGTTAAGGGTTAGGGTTAGGGTTAGGGTTAGGTTAAGGGTTAGGGTTAGATTTAGGGTTAGGTTAAGGGTTAGGATTAGGTTTAGCGTTAGGTTAAGGGTTAGGTTTAGGGTTAGGTTTAGGGTTAAGTTTAGGGTTAGGTTTAGGATTAGGTTTAGGGGGGTTAGGTTTAGGGGTTAATTTTAGGTTTAGTGTTTACAGCGTGCTTTTTTCTCCGCGCTGTTGTCGCGCTGTGATGACGTCAGCTACGCGGTTTCGTCGAGCACCCTTTAGTCGAACGCGGTTTTGTGGTGGAACAAAAAATATTGATTCCCAATAACTGTCTGAAGACCCTGCAGTTTTCTTGGCAAGATTTCAGGAGTGGTTCACCATTGCTTGTTTCCTAGGGCTGAGAGACAGTGACCGGCCTAAGATTACTGGCTTTGGCTGTAAAGTGGGACTAAGGACTCATAGTCCGCAACCTGATACCTTAACTACTGCAACTTTATACAATTTTATAAAGGCCACTCAATACCTTATTGGAATTGAACACAAGCATTACGGAAACAGAGTGTTGAAAGAAATGTCCTTCTGGGTTCAGCTCCAAGTGGGGAAAAAGACACTGGAGACATGGAGGCTGCTTGGAAAGATGGTTTATTGTTGGACAGGGCCACATGGCTTGAGCCCGAACAAAAAAGGTGATCACATGCTTCAATGTTGGTGGAGAAGAAGAGAAGGGCTGAGGGAGGGGCTTGTTAGGCTTTTTATAACCTGTTTAGTCCCACCTCTCTGTTTCCTGTTCCTGTGTAAGAAATGTATTCTGACTGGTTGTTAAACTCCCATGGTGACATGCAGGGGGCTACTCTCTAGGCTATGATGAGTTCTCAGTTGCCTTGTGGTCAGTTGAGTAATATCCCTTCCCCCTACAGCTGCATTGAGGAGAAGTCTTTATTATGTAAAGTGGGCTAGCCGGGCCATCTTAATGGCCCATTAGCTGGGGATGGGCAGAAAGCTATAGGCAACTATTCTGTCTTTTGAAACATGTTTCTTTTCACATCCAGAGAAATATTCTGCCTTTTCAATATTTCCTAGGATATTTCATTTTTCTGGGGGAGGGCTGGATGATAACTTCCCACAAGAGGAAAGTTGTGCATGAGAAATACTTGATTTCAAGTCAGAGATCCAGGGATTTTGGAGAAGCCCTGGAGTTGGTAGATCCCATCTTTTCACTCACTGGATTCAGACTCATTTCTGACTTCTTTCAATTTGACTTTTTGACATTGTCTACTACAGAAATGTTTTTTTTTAAATGGTTGTAGGAAAAAACTGCAGCAGGCCCTGAAGTAGGGATGAAGAACAATGGAATTATTTGCAAATGAGGATTTGCTCAGCACAGAGTATAGCAGAGCAGAGCCTTGCGGACTTCAACTCCCAGAATTCCCCAGTGAATGGCTGGGGAATTCTGGGACTTGGAGTCCACAAGTCTTTTTTTTTTTTTAAATTTATTTTAAACACATAAACACATCAACAAAAACAAACACGTGACTTAGAACAACATAGGAACAAGAAGTTCCATCATATATCATACAGCAGTTCCGTATCGGTTTCTTTACAGTTAGTGTTTTCCCTTCTATACATTTCTATCTTGCATTCATAATCTCCTTATTCGTTATCCATTTTTATGTACAAATCTATATTTATTTATACTTAGCTATTTATAACAAAACATTGTTTACCTATATTGTACTTTATATTCTTACTGTCATTCATTCTCTTACATACAATTATAGGTATACATTCACATAGTTATTATTTTTCTTTGCCATTCTTATACTTTTGTTATTCCATTTAAAAGGTTATAATATACAGTTTGAGTTGCTTTGTTTACCATCCCTAGCGCCTGTTGTGACACCACCTTATTTTCCCTTTCTTTTCTCCCTCCCCTCCTTCTCTACTTCCTTCTTTCCTCCTCTCCTTCCCCTTCTTTCTTCCCTTACCTCTCCCCTACTCCTACCCTCTCTCTTCCCCTTCCTGCCCTCTCTCCTTCTCTTTCTCTCCCTTCCTTCCTCCTCTACTTTCCCTTCCTTCTTCCCTTCCTTCCTCCTCTCCTTCCCCTTCCTTCTTCCCTTACCTCCCCATCTCCTACCCTCTCTTCCCCTTCCTGCCCTCTTTCCTTCTCTTTCTCTCCCTTCCACCACCTCTCCTTACCTCTTTCTTCTTCCCTTGCCTCTCCTCCACTCTTCCTCTTCCCTTCCTACTATCTCTCCTTCTCTTTCTCTCCCTTCCACCCTCCTCTCCTTTCCCTTCCTTCTTCCCTCCCTTCTCTACTTCCTTCCTCCTCTCCTTCCCCCTCCTTCTTCCCTTACCTCTCCCCTACTCCTACCCTCTCTCTTCCCCTTCCTGCCCTACTCTCTCCTTCTCTTTCTCTCCCTTCCACCCTCCTTTCCTTCTCTTTCTCCACAAGTCTTAAAGTTGTCTGGAGACCCTTGGAGTAGTAGAGGGAATGGGGAGGGTTAACCGTGTGCTGTAACCGCTCCGATTCCCGAAAGGGACAAGATCGGGAAGCTGCCTGGAGCGAGGCAAGGCTCCTGGTCTGTGCTCTCCAGCGGGAGCCTCCTGCCCTTCTCCCTTTGCCCGGTCAGGCTTCGGGTGTCAGACGCTGCGGCGGAAGGCAGCCAGGCCGGCTTCGCGCTGCTTGTTTACTCCTTAGCGATCGATCTCCTTTCGCCAAGAGCCAGCTCAGCTCCAGGCAGAGAAAAGCCAGGCGGAGGGGAAGCCTCCCTTGCAAGCCGGAGCCACCCTCCAGCCGGCCTGGGGGCCAATGACAGGTTGAGAGCTCCAGAGGGCGTTGCAGGAAAAAAACCCACTCGAGGTGACAGCCAAAACTCCTCCTATCCTCACAACGCTTTGGCGTGTATTGCGGGGAACATGGCAGATGGAGATTAGAAGCGGGGCTTCGGCTGCTGGGGCTTCGGCTGCTCCTAGCTCCCGCGACACTTGTTGGCTGCCCTTCGCCGCCCTTGCATTGGAGACGGGCGGGATGCAGTAGGGCGTTTGCAGAGAGGATCGGGATCCTTTCAAAAAACAAAACGAGCGATCGCTGGATCCCTTGAATGCCCGCGCCTGTGCGCAACCCAGCTAAGCGCGGGGAGCTCCGGATCGTGCGCGCTTGGGGATGACCCGGCTATGGAAGGACAGCGGCAGCGAGCCGGGCGGGCAACCCGCTTGCAAATGAAGAGGCGCTGGAGGCGGCAGGGGGCCCGCGGCCGGGAGCAGAGCCAGCCACTGCTGCAGGGATCGGGTGCCGCTGGGTCCCTGCGGCGGCGGCAGCAGCAGCAGCAACAGCAGCGGTTCCCAGTTGGGACCGGGCGCCCTTAGCGTAGCAACCCCGCATTGCTGGTAATCTTGCGGCTCCGCGCGAAAGGGCCGCACGCGGAGGAAAGGAAGGCAGATCGCAGCGAGGAGGAGGAGGAGGAGGAGGAAGGGGAAGAAAAAGGTGAGGGTGGAGGGAAGCAGGCAGAGAAGCAGCCGCAGCAGCAGCAGCAGCAACCATGCTGCCCGGGGTGGGCGTGTTCGGCACCAGCCTGACCGCCCGGGTCATCATCCCGCTTCTAAAGGACGAAGGCTTCGCGGTCAAGGCGCTCTGGGGCCGCACTCAGGAAGAGGCGGAAGAACTGGCCAAGGAGATGAGCGTCCCCTTCTACACCAGCCGGATAGACGAGGTCCTGCTGCACCAGGATGTGGATTTGGTCTGCATCAACCTGCCGCCTCCCCTCACCAGGCAGATCGCGGTGAAAACTCTGGGTGAGTCTCCGCGGAGAGCTTGGTGGGCAAGCTGGCTGGTGGGGGGAGAAGGAGGCCGTGGAAGAAAAGGCAGCGCCTTGAAGTGGAAAAAAAAGGCCTGCTTGGAAGCCAAATCCGTGGCTGCCCTAGATGCCCTCTAGAGTGCCCTCTTATTAGGTGTATAGTCTCCCTGGCTACTTATTTGGGGGGGGGGCTCTGCACATTATTGCATCTGCATTATTGCTTAAGCAACAGGGCCTTTCTCCCCCCCCCCCCCAATAACAAGCTCTAAATCTGAATCTTGCTCCCTATCAAAATCCAGGTTGCTTAACCAAAGTCCTTTCTTGCTCACCTGGATGTAACTCTTGAAAGGGTTAAAGTGCCAAGCGAAGGCCCTCTTCCTATGTCGCAGAGGTGTCCTTATCATCCCGAAAACAGGTTGCATTAGAAACTGTCAGAGTGATGAAATAAGGAATTGTAAAAAAAAACAAACCTGCACACAATTATTCTTCAAGGAAACTGACAGTCTGCCCACATTTTTGTTTTTATATCCTTGGTGGTTTTTCTCCTGGCCAGTGGAGGCCTTTGGTTTCCTCATTGATTTCTCATCTTTGGTGACTGAATTATTATTTTTCTATCAAAATCATTCTTTGCAAGCTTTATTTCTCCGGATTTGGTCAGCCCATTTTACTCAAGCAATACAAAATTGAGGTTCCAGCTATATTCCTTATGAAATTCTTATATCTACCTGGTGCTCCATGGTGTATGATCAGAGAATATCGGGACTAGGCTTTGATATGCCTAGTATTGAGTTTGACATGGTCAAGCTACAAAGGCAGATGGAAAGGGTTCCACCACAAAACCGCGTTCGACTAAAGCGCGCTCGACGAAACCGCGTAGCTGACGTCATCACAGGGCGACAACAGCGCGGAGACAGAAGCACGCTGTAAACGCTAAACCTAAAATTAACCCCTAAACCTAACCCCCCCTAAACTTAACCCTTAACCTAACCCTAAACCTAACCCTAACCCTAACCCTAACCCTTAACCTAACCCTAAACCTAACCCTAACCCTAACCCTTAACCTAACCCTAACCCTAACCCTAACCCTAACCCTTAACCTAACCCTAAAGCTAACCCTAAACCCTTACCTTAACTTGAATCGGCTTGCTTTTAAAGCGCTATTTAAAGCGCCCTTCTTTCTCCGCGCTCGCTGTTGTCGCCCTGTTGATGACGTCAGCGACGCGATTTAATCGGGCGCGCTTTAGTCGAGCACGGTTTTGTCGTGCCACGGATGGAAAGTGGGTTAAAATATCCAAAGCCTATCTCATTCTAAATTAATTTGATATGTTCCCTCTTTGGAATGGAATATAATTAGCTTTTCAGGCAACTCAACCCCTGCTTTTTTTTTGAAAAGTGTGATTTTCAAAAAAACTTACCGATTCACTAAATAAGTCAGTGTTTTTCAAACACTCCACACACCAGGCACACCTGACCTACAGTTCATTAGCTGCATATGGCCCTGGAAAGCTAGTAATGCAGCCCAAAAGATTAAAAATATATTAAAAAGGGGAGTTTGTTACTTATGTACATTAACTCTATTATATATTTATATGTGGCCGAAGACAACTCCTCAATGTGTCCCAAGGAAGTCTTATGATTGGAAAACCATGCAATGGCATAGACAGTTCCATTGCTACACTTTTATTTTTGCCCAATATAAGAGACAATAGTCTTTAAAAAAATTGATGGGCAGCATAGTCATTGTTTGCTTCCCTCTATTGCTAATATTTATTATAAATAAAGCATTGTTATTTCCAGTGTAAACCGCTCTCTGTGGAAAGGACATTGTGTTGCATAAAAAGAGCCAGTGTTAAATTTCTGTTTGAATTTATGAAAGTTATTTTTCTATGGGAGAGTGATGTAGCTTTGTGTTAAAGCCATACTTCGACTTTCAGTAGATCCTACTTTCAGTATCTAGCATTTCCAGGTAAGGATAGAGAAATACTTTGTAAAACCTTGGAGATCTGAAATGAGTGTTGATCAACATTTCCCAAGTAAAGTGCATTCCAGAATTATTAGATTGCAACTCTTTTATCAGTTGGCTCCTCTTCATACCCAGTGGTATTGTTCTTTTTTTTAAAAAAAATCTCAGCAAGAAAAACAGCAGCATTTTCATATTGTCTGGGGACATTGAGGTTGCAGTTTTACCTACCTGGAGAGCAGCCAGACTGGAGAAAGTTCTTTTAGCCGAGAGTCAAGAATCATGATTTAACCTTCAAATTTTGGTTCCACCACAAAACCGTGTTCGACTAAAGCGCGCTCGACGAAACCGCGTACCTGACGTCATCACAGCGCGACAAAAAAAGCACGCTGTGAGCGCTAAAGCTAAAATTAACCCCTAAACCTAAACCTAACCCTCCGAAACCTAACCCTAACCCTAACCCTAACCCTTAACCTAACCCTAAACCTAACCCTAAACCTAACCCTTAACCTAATGCTAAACCTAACCCTAACCCTTAACCTAACCCTAACCCTAACCCTAACCCTAACCCTAACCCTAACCCTAACCCTAACCCTAACCCTTAACCTAACCCTAACTCTAACCCTAAACCTAACCCTTACCTTAACTTGAATTGGCTGTTGTTGCGCTGCTGATGACGTCAGCGACGCGCTTTAATCGGGTGCGCTTTAGTGGACCGCGGTTTTGTCGTGCCACGCAAATTTTTAGAGTGTTATAATTTTTCAAAGGTAAAAACTGTTCTTAATGATCCACAAACATAAAATAGCATGTAAATATTATACAAGAATAATCATGAAGAAATTGACCCATAATGATGCTGAGCCCTAATAAGGAATAATTGTATTCCTTCTTAGACTGTATCAATTTATATACAATAAAATCTTAATTTAACAGATCAAAGGAGAGAGGGTTAGTGGGTGCGTTATTCCCAAATATCTGTGACATCACTAATCATGTCATTTATTATAATGTAGATCATTTCCATAATACAAATGAAGCAGATTGTGATTTCAGTCAATTTGCCTCGTTTTGGTAAGCCTCTCATCAGGCAAATGATATAAATTATGAATGATGTAAAATTATCATAAAATATTCAGTTGCAATGGACTTGCTTGTTACTTCGGGGGCTATCTGGGGAAAAAAAACTTTGTTCTCTTGCATAAAAAGGGGTCCATTAAATTGAACGTTTGTTGTATTGTGTTGTTAAATAGGATGGCAGTATATGCAGATGTGACAGAATAGAGTTTTTTTTATTTTTATAAAAAAAAGAAATATTTGGATATTTTTCAGCAATGTTGCATTTTTTTTAAAAATTGTCAAAGAAGATTTCTTTTTTGTGTTTTCCTGAATTGCACACCTGCTGCAGGTGCATAAAAAAAGAAGTGTCTTCACTTCTGTTTTGCAGACCAATCAGTTCAACGCAACAACTGTTTTCACTGTTTCACGTTCAGGGAAAGGAAGATAAGACAGGAACCACAGTGGTCCTCAAGGCAGGTAGCCTGACAGAAAAGGGAAAAACAGCAAAAGATATTTTACTACCTTTCCAAATCCCCCTTTATAAAAGTTTCTAGAGTTTCATTTCTTTTGTTATTTTGCTGCTAGAGAGAAAGAACTGAAGTGGAAGCCGCATTTGTTGGGTTATCATTTCAGCTGCCTCTATTTATAAAATCCTAGATTTTCCCCAAGCCGATACCCGATACTATTTAGGTGTGTTAAGAAGAAACAGAGTGAGTAGCATATTG